>NC_083586.1:65838754-65993754 GCF_027579695.1 Neoarius graeffei | reverse complement strand
GCCTTGAACCAGTGATTTAGCTTGCCTAGTTCAACATTTATCGTTATTATAAGTGTATCAAAATTTTTATGAGACATGAATAGATTAGTATCGTCTGCAAATAGTAATGTAAAGAGTTTGTCTGATACCAAGGCGAGGTCATTCACATAAATCAAGAACAAAAGAGGACCAAGTATGGATCCTTGAGGGACTCCACATGTTACAGTTTTATGGGATGAGACAAAACTATTACTAAAAACATATTGCTTTCTATCTGACAGATACAGTAATCTTTTAACCATTGGAAGGCAAAACCTTTAAAACCATAGGAGTTTAGTTTATTGAGTAGTATATTGTGATCTACAGTGTCAAAAGCTTTAGATAAGTCGAGAAAAATTCCGATGGTAAATTCGTTATTTTCCAGGGCTGAAGTAATTTTATCTACGAGCTGTAAAAGGGCCATATATGTTGAATAATTTTTCCGAAATCCATATTGATGTAAATATAGAATGTTATTAATTTCTAGGTGCTTCAAAATTCTTTTGTACACTACTTTTTCTAAAATTTTAGAAAATGCCGGTAAGATTGATATGGGTCGATAATTGGTGAACACACAGGGGTCTCCAGATTTGTAGAGTGGAGTTACCTTGGCTACTTTTAACTCAGAATGCACTTTTCCAGTTTCAAGGGATGTTTTGAAGACACGTGTAATGGGTTCTAGAATTTCTGAAACGATCTGTTTTAATAATGAAGCTTTGATTTCATCCTTACCAGGTGCTACAATTTTTAGATTGATAATTATCTCATGAATTTCCATTGTGCTGGGCGCTTTGAAAAACCTGATGGGTAAATAATCATTCGATAGGTATGATAATGGAGAACGGTTAGTCTTATCTATTTTTTTTGCCAAAGAAGGGCCAATATTCACAAAAAAAATCATTAAATTTATTGACTATATCTTGTTGATTCAACACTTCACCTTCCCCGTCAAAAAACTTTAAAGGAAGAGTAGAAGCTGCCCTTTTTCTATTGAGAAGTTCATTTATGAGTTTCCAAGTATTACGTATATTAGTCGATGCTGTTACAAACCTATCCTGATAGTATTGCCTCTTAGACATACGAATCAAACAATTAAATTTATTTCTATATATTTTGTATTTTTGTAATGTTGTAGGGTTCTTTAAATACTTCCTGTAGAGCTTATTTTTCATATTAGAAGACTTGTGTAATCCTTTTGTAAACCAAGCTTTAATATTGCTCTCCGAGTTCCTTTTTGTTGAAATAGTTTTCAGAGGGAAGCATTTTTCAAAATGAGAATTAAAAATCTGAAGAAAATTGCAGTAAGAAGAATTTGGCTCAGTGTTATAATACACGGATTCCCAGCTTTCTTTTGATAAGACAGCTTTAAATGTATCGATATTGCCTTGATTGAAACTTCGGTAACTGCGTTGTTGACATTTTGCTGTTCCATTTCCTCTACTGAGTTTAGTGATATAAAATACAGGTAGGTGATCTGATATGTCTGTAACAAGAAGACCTGATGAGTGAGAATTAATCATAGAATTTGTCATGATGTTGTCTATCAGTGAAGCCGATCTATTTGTTATTCTAGACGGCTTAGTTATTGTAGGGTAAAATGTGCACGAATACAGTGTTCAGAAAGTCTGCAGTTAATGAGTGGCTTTCATGTTTTAAGAGATCTATATTAAAATCATCAAGCATATAACAGTTTTTACCTTCTTTATTAATTGCATCTAGAGTTGTCGTAAAATTACTTATAAAGTTCTTGATATCAGTATTGGGTGGTCGGTATATGCAACCTAATATAAGACCTTTTCCCATTGCAGAGGAGGATGGATGTACAGTTAGGTCCATATATATTTGGACACTGACAGAATTTTTTTTTTTTTTTACCTGTTTACTGAAACATATTCAAGTTATAGTTATATAATGGACATGGACATAAAGTCCAGACTTTCAGCTTTCATTTGAGGATATCCACATTAACACTGGATGAAGGGTTTAGGAGTTTCAGCTCCTTAACATGTGCCACCCTGTTTTTAAAGGGACCAAAAGTAATTGGACAATTGACTCAAAGGCTATTTAATGGGCAGGTGTGGGCAATTCCTTCGTTATGTCATTCTCAATTAAGCAGATAAAAGGCCTGGAGTTGATTTGAGGTGTGGTGCTTGCATTTGGAAGATTTTGCTGTGAAGAAAACATGCGGTCAAAGGAGCTCTCCATGCAGGTGAAACAAGCCATCCTTACATTGTGAAAACAGAAAAAAAAACCATCCGAGAAATTGCTACAATATTAGGAGTGGCAAAATCTACAGTTTGGTACATCCTGAGAAAGAAAGAAAGCACTGGTGAACTCATCAATGCAAAAAGACCTGGATGCCCACAGAAGACAACAGTAGTGGATGATCGCAGAATAATTTCCATGGTGAAGAGAAACCCCTTCACAACAGCCAACCAAGTGAACAACACTCTCCAGGAGGTAGGCGTATCAATATCCAAATCTACCATAAAGAGAAGACTGCATGAAAATAAATACAGAGGGTTCACTGCACGGTGCAAGCCACTCATAAGCCTCAAGAATAAAAAGGCTAGATTGGACTTTGCTAAAAAACATCTAAAAAAGCCAGCACAGTTCTGGAAGAACATTCTTTGGACAGATGAAACCAAGATCAACCTCTACCAGAGTGATGGAAAGAAAAAAGTATGGTGAAGGCATGGTACAGCTCATGATCCAAAGCATACCACATCATCTGTAAAACACGGCGGAGGCAGTGTGATGGCTTGGGCATGCATGGCTGCCAGTGGCACTGGGTCACTAGTGTTTATTGATGATGTGACACAGGACAGAAGCAGCCGGATGAATTCTGAGGTATTCAGAGACATACTGTGTGCTCAAATCCAGCCAAACTGATTGGTCAGTGTTTCATAATACAGATGGACAATGACCCAAAACATAAAGCCAAAGCAACCCAGGAGTTTATTAAAGCAAAGAAGTGGAATATTCTTGAATGGCCAAGTCAGTCACCTGATCTCAACCCAATTGAGCAGCATTTCACTTGTTAAAGACTAAACTTCAGACAGAAAGGCCCACAAACAGACAGCAACTGAAAACCGCTGCAGTAAAGGCCTGGCAGAGCATTAAAAAGGAGGAAACACAGCGTTTGGTGATGTCCATGAGTTCAAGACTTCAGGCAGTCATTGCCAACAAAGGGTTTTCAACCAAGTATTAGAAATGAACATTTTATTTACATTTATTTAATTTGTCCAATTACTTTTGAGCCCCTGAAATGAAGGGATTGTGTTTAAAAAATGCTTTAGTTCCTCACATTTTTATGCAATCATTTTGTTCAACCCACTGAATTAAAGCTGAAAGTCTGAACTTCAACTGCATCTGAATTGTTTTGTTCAAAATTCATTGTGGTAATGTACAGAACCAAAATTAGAAAAATGTTGTCTCTGTCCAAATATTTATGGACCTAACTGTATTTCTATAAAGAGAGATTCAATCATATCTTCCTCAGATTGAATGACGAGGTCCTTTCGTTCAATGAACTCAAGGCTCTGATGTATTAAGATAGAGACTCCTCCACCTATTCTTTTTAATCTGCAACAGTGTAATGAAGCATAGTTCGGTATGTCATAAAAACGTGATGTAGAATCATTAAGCCAGGTTTCAGTTAGGCCAATGACCGAAAAATCATGCTGAAGCGTTGATAAGTAGTGAGTGAAGTTATCATAATTCTGTGGAAGGCTCCTAATATTAATATGTAACATTGAAAAAGTTGAAATGGCGTAAGACAGTTTTTTGCACAAATTCTTAAATGAATTTTCAGAATAATACTGGCATAAATTGTTCATAGAATTTCTGAAAAAGTTTACGTCGGGGTCCCAATCATTTGTGTATTTTGATTCATTTTCGCTTTCATTGTGTAACGAAAAAGGATTTGAACATCAGGTTAACATCTTCAAATGTGTTTGAACATGTAGTTTGGGTTCCTTGTCTTCCTGTTTGTAGAGATGTATTTAACATAGCCATAGTTAAATTATATACATCATTACACAAAAAATGCTAAGTAAGAGTATCAGAAATATATTTTTATTGGATGTCATTTTTCTTTCTGATTACGAGTTTATCATAATTAATCACCGCATAGTCACCACGTTGTCTTGCCGCCTTCATCTCGGGTACCAGTTCAGCTCGTCGTTTCCTGACTTGTTCTGTGAAATCCTCGTTGATGAAGATGGTAGTCTTCTTCAGATGAGATCTGGCTTTACTCAGGATGAACTGCTTGTCCTTAAAACGCAACAGTTTGACAACTATCTGCCTTGGTCAAGGAGAATCCCTTATGAAGGGGCCGTTACGATGTACTAGTTCAATTTCAATAGTCTTAGGGTTTAACTGCAGGTTTTTGGACAGGATGTTTCGCACCTTTCCTTCTGACTCTGCCCATGTTTTCTTGCCGTTGTCGCCTTCCACTCCATCAATGACGATGTTGTTCCTTCGACTCTGGTTTTCTAAATAATCCATTTTCTTAGCAATCTCTGGCGTGTCTTGAGACCTGATACACAGAGGCCAAGTTTACATTAGACCGTATCTGTCTCGTTTTCTTCGCGGATGCACTGTCCGTTTACATTAAACCGCCTGGAAATGCCGGGAAACAGGAATCCGCCAGGGTCCACGTATTCAATCCAGATCGTGTCAGCTCCGGTGCTGTGTAAACATTGAGATACGCGGATATGCTGTGCTGAGCTCTAGCTGGCGTCGTCATTGGACAACGTCACTGTGACATCCACCTTCCTGATTCGCTGGCGTTGGTCATGTGACGCGACTGCTGAAAAACGGCGCGGACTTCCGCCTTGTATCACCTTTCATTAAAGAGTATAAAAGTATGAAAATACTGCAAATACTGATGCAAATACTGCCCATTGTGTAGTTATGATTGTCTTTAGGCTTGCCATCCTTCCACTTGCAAGTAATAAGTGATATGCGCTGGGATCACACACACAGCGGCTCAGTCCCGAATCACTGCTTGTTCACTTCACTCGCGCGCTCTGTGAGCTGCGCAGGGCCGGAGTGCGCACCCTCCAGAGGGCACTCGCTGTTCAGGGCGGAGTGATTTGGAGCGCAGGATGCCTGCGGAGCCGAGCGTATCCGTGTATTGGTGTTGCTGTGTGCACGCAAATCATGTATTGGTGTTGCTGTGTGCACACTAATCGTTTTAAAAACGTTAATCTGATGATCCGCTGATACGGTCTCATGTAAACATGGGCTTAACTGACTCTATGGTGGCCTTCAGTGCGTTGACTTCTGTTTGAGCTTCTTTCAGTAAAGTTTTAAGAATGTCGACTTCTGCTTGCGAGTACTGTAGTGATGACTTAACTTCCTGAACTTCTCTCACAAGGGAATCAATGCGCTTGTTAGCTGAATCCATTAACATCTGGGTAAAGGATTGAAAAATCGCTTCTTGTCTTTTTAAGAGATCCTCATAGAACGCTTTGTTCTGTTCCATCATTTCTCTCATTACCCCCACTGACACAAACTCGTCTTCCGCTTGACTTTTCTGGCCGCGAGTGGGCATGATTGAAAATGGAAAGTATACTTGTATTGACTAAATTGGAACGGACTCACCGTTTTTTCTTCCTGGGACCTTCTGTTGAAGAGTTATAGCTATAACAGCTTCAGGGTTGAGGTGCAGAAAGTCGATGTTGCAACCTCTCAGCCCACTCTCAGCCTGCTCTCACACAGCCTCTCAGCCCCGTCCCCCGCGCAGCCTCTCAGCCCGCTCTCGCGCAGCCTCTCAGCCCGCTCTCGCGCAGCCTCTCAGCCCGCTCTCGCGCAGCCTCTCAGCCCGCTCTCGCGCAGCCTCTCAGCCCGCTCTCAGCCCGCTCTCATGCAGCCTCTCAGCCCACTCTCACGCAGCCTCGCTCCCACACAGCCTCTCAGCCCGCTCAAGACTGAGACTGAGATACTGAAACCTGAACCAAGACTCTATAAAACCAGAAAATGGACAATACCCTGAACATGAGATCCCTGGACCAAGACACTGAGCACTATATCCCAGACCATAAATTTTAGCACTGAGTCCTAGAACAAGGGGTGGCATGGTGGTGTAGTGGTTAGCACTGTTGCCTCACAGCAAGAAGGTTCTGGGTTCGAGCCCAGCAGCTGACAGGAGCCTTTCTGTGTGGAGTTTGCATGTTCTCCCCATGTCCATGTGGGTTTCCTCCGGGTGCTCCAGTTTCCCCCACAGTCCAAAGACATGCAGGTTAGGTTAACTGGTGACTCTAAATTGACCGTAGGTGTGAATGTGAGTGTGAATGGTTGTCTGTGTCTATGTGTCAGCCCTGTGATGACCTGGCGACTTGTCCAGGGTGAACCCCGCCTTTCACCCATAGTCAGCTGGGATAGGCTCCAGCTTGCCTGCGACCCTGTAGAACAGGATAAGCGGCTACAGATGATGGATGGATGGAGTCCTAGAACAAGATCAAGAGCAATGAGACCATTTCCAGACTTTAACTCTCAGCATTGAGACTCAGAACTCTGAACACTGAGATGCTTTCCTGATCCAAGGATCTGTGTAGACTAAGAGGTTAAGAACTGGAATCTAGACCCACATTACTTCTGTGATTCAGATCAAGGTGCTGAGTCCAAATACACAGACCATTATGCAACACATTTTAAAAGACTAAATTCTGAAATTCAGACCCCTATCAAGACACTGAGGACTGAGTCCCAGATTGAGACTCAGATGTACTGAGATGATTAATAAACCCAGACAAAGGCCAAAGACCGAGATCCAGGATATGAGCAGTCATATCCAGACACCATCCCTGACAGACTTGGAACACCAGATGTAGTTGAAGACCTTGAACAATTATCTGTGTACTAATGATTATGATGTAGACCAAGACTCGCACATACCAGTATCCTTACAACCAAGACCCAGGCTGTGAATGCTGAGGCTGAGACCAAGATGAAGACAATAAATTAACCCCAGGCCAAGACTTTGACCCCTCAGATCCAGATTGAGAGCCACATTCTGAGAATGAAACCCAGTCCCAGACCAAGATCCTTAGCAAGCAAAGAGCACCAAGACCAAATCCAAGCCACTGAGAACTAACCCCCAGAGCAAGACTCTGACCACCTGAGATCCATAGAGTCACAAAGAGACACACTCTGAACACTAAACACACTCCAAGAACAAGACTCCAAGACCTAGAACAAGACTCCACAGACTGAGACCCAGACCATAAGATTTTGTTGTCTTCAGATATCAAGACCACAAGATCACTACCATAAAAATGCAACACACACACACACACACACACACCCCTCAGGCTCTTTTTTACTGCTCACAGAAATGCAGCAGCATGATCTCACATAGATTGTTTTGTCTTAGACATTGATGAATGCGATGGGGAAGAACATGTGTGTGGTGAAGATGGCATTTGTTCCAATAGTGAAGGCAGTTACTCTTGCCAGTGTAACCCTGGTTACAGTAACTATGGAAACAATCAAACTAAATGCACAGGTGAGAGAGAGTGTATAATTCATGATGAAACATTCAAAACTGTACCAAACTCATTTCCTTTAGTAAAATCATCTAATACTGGGTTATTGTGTGTGTAGAGTTGAAATGTAACAGAATCAACAGCACATCTCAAAAGGTAAACGTACACAGAATAAACCTGTCTACTAATTTCACAACCAATCAATCAATAATAAGTAAGAAAAATGATAAAAATGATAAAACTCTTTAATTTGTCATCTGTTTTCCATCAGCAGGATGTTGCAGTGATGGGGGATTTGTTGGATCTGTTCATGACAAGTTGTGAGTCATTAAGTGGCTCATCGAGGGAACAACGCACAGGAGAAACATTACTGGAGGTACACACACACACACACACACACACACACACCAAATGATGTGGATATGATTTCTGTAGAGGACCCATCCTTAGAAGGTACAAAGGCATCAGTAAATGACAAACTGTATATGAGAGTATTACAGGGTCCAAACCTATCTGTTTAGAAGTTATCTGCCAATAGAGTGTTCCGTTTATGCGTCCAAGTCCTTCCCATGCCAGGACCTGGCCTTTCCAGACAGTCTCCTGTCCCAGTACTAACCAGGCCCTTAAGACACATTGGGTGGTGCCATGGTTGTGTAGTGGTTATCACTGTCGCCTCACAGCAAGAAGGTTCTGGGTTCAAGCCCAGTGGCCGATGGGGGCCTTTCTGTGTGGAGTTTGCATGTTGTCCGCGTGGGTTTCCTCCGGGTGCTCCGGTTTCCCCCACAGTCCAAAGACATGCAGGTTAGGTTAACTGGTGACTCTAAATTGACTGTAGGTGTGAATGTGAGTGTGAATGGTTGTCTGTGTCTATGTGTCAGCCCTGTGATGACCTGGCAACTTGTCCAGGGTGAACCCCACCTCTCACCCATAGTCAGCTGGGACAGGCTCCAGCTTGCCCGCGACCCTGTAGAGGCTAAGTGGTTATGGATAATGGATGGATGGATGGATGGATGGATGGATGGGCAGTGCTGATCTCCGCTTCTATAGCCCTCAGCCTCTCACCTACTGTACAGATAGGGGTACAGTGGGGGGTGGGTCCTCTGGTAACCATGAGAGTTTGACTCCCCACTTGCATCCGTATTGCAGCATGGTACAATTTTTTAGGTACCATTTTTATGATGGCCTTTGGTATGACCCGACAGTGAGTAGAACTCGCGATCTCCTGGTCGAGAGGTGGACACGCCAACGACTAGGTCAGCTCACAGTCCTCTACATGTAACATCACATTTTTAGTTACAGAAATTTACTTACACATGTGGGGAAGATCCAAATCCAGCTGTGGTGTTACCAGACATCCCAAACTCACAAGTCACATTATCTCATGGCCCAACCTAATTTCTGACATCATTAGAAGGTTCAAACTGTAATAGTCAAAGTAAAAAAACAGATGATGTTTAGTTGTTACACGCTTATCTCAAACACTGTGTCCAGCTGTTACTCATACTTCTGTCCAGTGATGGCAGAAAGAAGGCCAGCAGGAAGAGGGCAGGTAGTCAGGCAGGCAAGGACAGGATGGAGAGAGGTAGATAGCAGGCAGGCAAGCAGGTGGCACACAGTGGTGTAAAATCCAATTGTTTGTAGAGATCTACAAAAGGGCCTTACTTCATACTTTTTTTTTGACACCATTAGAGGTCTTTAACCTGTAAGTCAGATCATCTGGTAGTCCAGCCTCATCTTTAGAAATGGGCAGCCAGCCATGGCATAAAGGTTAGAGAAGCAGGTTTAGGACACCAGCTCGATTCCTTCCCTGGCCCAGCAGGAAAATGTGTGGGTGGGGGTAAATGTACGTTACGTTAATGGCATTTAGCAGACGCTCTTATCCAGAGTAATGTACAGCATACACAGAACAGCCTGGGGAGCAGTCGGGGGTTAGGTGCCTTGCTCAAGGGCACTTCAGCCAGTCCTGCTGGTCCAGGGAATCAAACTGGCACATAGCTGAAGTGCCCTTGACCAAGACACCTAATCCCCCAACTGTTCCCTGGGCTGCCCTGGGAACAGGGCACTACTTTCAGATGGGTTAAATACAGAGAAAGAATTTCACTGTGCTCAAATGTATATGTGAGAAATAAAGCCTCTTCTCTAGAAGGTCCAAACCCACCTGATATGGCATCATCACAGGGTCCAAAACTGCAAATGATGCCATTAGATATCAGTCCAAACCCATGTGTGATGTCATCAGAAAACCAAACTCATATATGAGATTAACAAATAGTCGAAAATTGTACACACACAGGGGCGGCACGGTGGTGTAGTGGTTAGCGCTGTCGCCTCACAGCAAGAAGGTCCGGGTTCGAGCCCCGTGGCCGGCGAGGGCCTTTCTGTGCGGAGTTTGCATGTTCTCCCTGTGTCCGCGTGGGTTTCCTCCGGGTGCTCCGGTTTCCCCCACAGTCCAAAGACATGCAGGTTAGGCTAACTGGTGACTCTAAATTGAGCGTAGGTGTGAATGTGAGTGTGAATGGTTGTCTGTGTCTGTGTGTCGGCCCTGTGATGACCTGGCGACTTGTCCAGGGTGTACCCCGCCTTTCGCCCGTAGTCAGCTGGGATAGGATCCAGCTCGCCTGCGACCCTGTAGAACAGGATAAAGCGGCTACAGATAATGAATGAGAATGTACACACACACACACACACCAAACATCATCAGCATAATCCTGGTCCATGTGTGTTTCCTCAGAACCTGCTGAATGTGACAGGTGGTGTGTTATCAGGTGGGAACCTGAACTCCAGCTCGACTCTGAGTGTGTTTTTCGGAGCAGTGGAGAACACAATGAGGCTCATCGCACCTCAGCTCAACAAACACACAACCAGGATGGACAACGAGGACACTGGTACACACACACACACTTCTCAGAGTCTGGTTTCTACCATGAACTCACTGATTTCTCCAGCCAGAAATGATTCACTTCATAGGAGTGTAAAAAGTGCTGTTGCTGAATTTCAGAGGCGTGGCTTACAGTCAGGAAGGATCTGACTCCGCCCACTGGACCTGTCACACTGGACACAGACAATGTGCAGCTTAACATGAGCTGGGAAACAGCAGTGGGATCCAATTACCCTGGTATACACACACACACACACACACACACACACACACACACTGTCTCTCTCTTCTTTGTAATATTAATCTGTCTTTTTTTTCATTCAGGTTTTGCATTTGTGGCGTTAGTCAGTTATAAAACTCTGAACTCCACCAGCGTGTCGTCTCCAGTGAACACAGACACAGAATCATCACACAGAAACACCACCTTCCTGCTCAACTCGGAAGTGGTGACGGCACTCGTCAGTAACACGGAAACACACTCCCTGCCCGAGCCTGTCACACTCACCTTCAGACACAAGAATGTAAATAAAAGAAAACGCACCTTTACACAATATGTTCCGTTAAAGAAATAATTTGTGAGAGAGAACGTTAATTACCTTTCCTCACTCAGAGACTCGTTTTCTCTGATTATTCCCTTTTCCTGTAGGAGAGAAAGGTGTCCAAGGGCCTGAACTACAGCTGTGTGTATTGGGATAAGGCCCAGGGTGAAGGGGTGTGGTCAGGGCAGGGATGTGTGAAGGCCGTGTTTAACTCCACCCACGCCGTGTGTACCTGGAGTCACCTGAGCAGCTTCGCTGTTCTCATGGCCCTCTATCCCATAAAGGTAGGGACAGAGTTTAGTGGGTAGGGTCCAGAAGAAACGAGCACATTGTGATAAAGACACTAATTAATCTCTCTCTCTCTCTCTCTCTCTAGGACACGTTTGAGTTGGTGTGGATCACGCGGGTCGGTCTCACCATCTCCATCATCTGTTTATTCGTTTGTATCCTGACGTTCTGGTTCTGTCGCTCCATCCAGGGAACTCGCACAACGATACACCTCCACCTGTGTGTTTGCCTCTTCATCGCCAACATCATCTTTCTCTTCTTCATCTCCAAAACACAGAACAAGGTTTGTGTCCAAGTGTGAGGGAAACAGCCTGGAGCTAACCCTTCAGAGAAGGTTTTAAAGATTGTTTCTGTTTCTCTTCTGAAGGCCGGTTGTGCTTCAGTCGCAGCGCTCCTCCACTTCTTCTACCTCGCTGCGTTCTGCTTCATGCTGCTGGAGGGGGTGCAGCTCTACCGCATGCTGGTGTTGGTTTTCCACACCACGCTCCACCCGCTCTACCTGTATGCTGTGGGATACGGCATTCCTCTCGCCATCGTCATCATCTCTGCCATCACCTTTCCGTCCGGCTACGGCACCGACCGCCAGTGAGTGTGTGTGAGACAGAGCAAGCATTTATGCCAGTGATGGGGAACATGGTCCACCTGTGGTTAAGACAGTGAAGTTTACAATATGAGAAGGAAAACAAACAAAACGGTTTGTTTTGATTTCTTTAATTTCTGTGTGTGTGTGTGTGTGTGTGTGTGTGTGTGTGTGTGTGTGTGTGTAGCTGCTGGCTTTCTCCTGACCAAGATTTCATCTGGAGTTTCTTTGCACCAGTCTGCATCATCCTCCTCCTCAACAGTTTCTTCTTCATTATAACCATCTGGAAACTGGCCAAAAAATTCTCCAGCCTCAACCCAGACCTCTCCAAACTAAAAAGACTCAGGTGTGTGTGTGTGTGTGTGTGTGTGTGTGTGTGTGTGTGTTTACCAAATTGTAGAGGTGATATAGTAGATTAATATCATAGTTATGGTTCTTTCTCTCACTCCCCTCTCTGTGTTTTTCCTTCGTAGGGGTTTCCTCCTGACGGCTGTAGCTCAGCTGTGTGTGTTGGGGGGGATGTGGATTTTTGGTTGTTTCCTCTTTCAGGAGGAGGGGACACTGGTAATGGCATACCTCTTCACTCTTTTTAACAGCCTGCAGGGGGCGCTCATCTTCATCTTGCACTGCCTCATGAGCAAATCGGTGAGGCACAGCATTACGATTTTACTGGAGATAAATAATGTTACACCTACACTTCATAATAACTTTAAACTTAACTTTAGTAACCCTAACTGTAACCTCCACCTCAGTAACTCTAACCTCAGGAACCTTAATCTCAGTAACCCATACCTCAACCTCAGTAACTCTCTAACTCATCTTCAGGAACCTTAATGTGAGTAATCCTTACCTCAACCTCATTCACCTTAACATCAGTAATTCTCATCTGAACCTCTGAAACCCTAACTTCCACCTCAGTAGCACAAATGACAACCTCAGTAAAAATAACTTCAATAAATTCAATGTCAGTAACCATCTACCTCATCCTCTGTAACTATAAATTACACCTTAGTAACTCTAGCCTCAACCTCAGTAACCTTAATGTCAGTAACCCTTCCCTGAACCTCAGTAACCTTAATGTCAGTAACCCTTCCCTGAACCTCAGTAACCTTAATGTCAGTAACCCTTCCCTGAACCTCAGTAACCTTAATGTCAGTAACCCTTACCTGAACCTCAGTAACCTTAATGTCAGTCACCCTTCCCTGAACCTCAGTAACCTTAATGTCAGTAACTCTTACCTGAACATCAGTAACCTTAATGTCAGTAACCCTTACCTGAACCTCAGTAACCTTAATGTCAGTAACCCTTACCTGAACCTCAGTAACCTTAATGTCAGTCACCCTTCCCTGAACCTCAGTAACCTTAATGTCAGTAACCCTTACCTGAACCTCAGTAACCTTAATGTCAGTCACCCTTCCCTGAACCTCAGTAACCTTAATGTCAGTAACTCTTACCTGAACCTCAGTAACCTTAATGTCAGTCACCCTTCCCTGAACCTCAGTAACCTTAATGTCAGTAACCCTTACCTGAACCTCAGTAACCTTAATGTCAGTCACCCTTCCCTGAACCTCAGTAACCTTAATGTCAGTAACTCTTACCTGAACCTCAGTAACCTTAATGTCAGTAACCCTTCCCTGAACATCAGTAACCTTAATGTCAGTAACCCTTACCTGAACATCAGTAACCTTAATGTCAGTAACCCTTACCTGAACCTCAGTAACCTTAATGTCAGTCACCCTTACCTGAACATCAGTAACCTTAATGTCAGTAACCCTTACCTGAACCTCAGTAACCTTAATGTCAGTAACCCTTACCTGAACCTCAGTAACCTTAATGTCAGTCACCCTTCCCTGAACCTCAGTAACCTTAATGTCAGTAACCCTTACCTGAACCTCAGTAACCTTAATGTCAGTAACCCTTACCTGAACCTCAGTAACCTTAATGTCAGTAACCCTTCCCTGAACATCAGTAACCTTAATGTCAGTCACCCTTCCCTGAACATCAGTAACCTTAATGTCAGTCACCCTTCCCTGAACATCAGTAACCTTAATGTCAGTCACCCTTCCCTGAACATCAGTAACCTTAATGTCAGTCACCCTTCCCTGAACATCAGTAACCTTAATGTCAGTCACCCTTCCCTGAACCTCAGTAACCTTAATGTCAGTCACCCTTCCCTGAACCTCAGTAACCTTAATGTCAGTCACCCTTCCCTGAACCTCAGTAACCTTAATGTCAGTAACCCTTACCTGAACCTCAGTAACCTTAATGTCAGTAACCCTTACCTGAACCTCAGTAACCTTAATGTCAGTAACTCTTACCTGAACCTCAGTAACCTTAATGTCAGTCACCCTTCCCTGAACATCAGTAACCTTAATGTCAGTCACCCTTCCCTGAACATCAGTAACCTTAATGTCAGTAACCCTTACCTGAACCTCAGTAACCTTAATGTCAGTCACCCTTACCTGAACATCAGTAACCTTAATGTCAGTAACCCTTACCTGAACCTCAGTAACCTTAATGTCAGTAACTCTTACCTGAATATCAGTAACCTTAATGTCAGTAACCCTTACCTGAACCTCAGTAACCTTAATGTCAGTAACTCTTACCTGAACCTCAGTAACCTTAATGTCAGTAACCCTTACCTGAACATCAGTAACCTTAATGTCAGTAACCCTTACCTGAACCTCAGTAACCTTAATGTCAGTAAGTCTTATCTGAACCTCAGTAACCTTAATGTCAGTAACCCTTACCTGAACATCAATAAATAATCTCCATCCATAGTAACACCAGTTGTAACCTCAATAATGCTAACCTCAACCTTAATAACTCTAACCTCAACCTCAGTAACCTGAACTTCAGTAACCCCCATCTGAACTTTTGAAACCCAAACTTCCACCTTAGTAACACTGATTGTATCCTCAGTAACACTAACCTCAACCTCAGTAACCCAGATCTCAACTTCAATAACTTTAACTACAGTAAATGTAAGGTCAATAGCCACTTACCTCATCCTCAGTAACTCTAGCCTCCACCTTAGTAACACTAATCTCATCGTCAATAACCTGAACTTCAGTAACAGCCTCATCTGAACCTCTGAAACCCCAACTTGCACCTTGGTAACACTAATAGTAACCTCAGGAACTGTGATGTCAGTAAGCCTTACCTGAACCTCAGTACTGCAACCTCCACCTTAGTCACACTCATTTTGACCTCAGTAATGTAAACCTCAACCTCAGTTTCCCAAATTTTAACCACAACCTCAGTAACCATTGCTGTTTTTCCTGTCAGGTGAGAGAGGAATATAAGAAACTTTGCAGCCATGTGTGCATATCAGACAAGAAGAGATATTCTGAATTCAGCACCAATCAGTCCAGTAACAGTCAGGTATGACCTACTGTGTGTGCAAAGTGTTTATTGGGCTTTGCAGTATCAGTAGTCATGGTATTTTCCGTACAACTTTGCTTTATATTCATTCAATATTACAATTTTCTACACGGCCACATTAATGACGTTTGAACTTTGACCTTTTCAGCGGCCTCTCAGGAGTGCTCCAAGCACAGGAGAATCACAGATATGAAGCTGGACACCATTTCAACTTACATTGGACTTTTCTATAACATGAGGACTTACTGACAGTCGAAAGTGTCATAAGAGCGACGCACCTCTTCAGTCAGGCTAATGGGCACAGACACAGAACAACCGTCTTCATCTATTCAGCCAACGGGAACTGATCTACAAACGTTTGTTTCTTCCATCTAGTCAGTAGGAACTGACTGTAGAAATGCTCAGATCTTCTATCCAGCTAATTGAAATAAAACCACAAGGGTTTATGCTAATTCTTCCATTCAGCGAATTGCAGTGGCCATTAGCTTTGCATGCAAGCAATAAAAAGAGACTCTTTAGGTTTCTATTTTGGCCAATTGAGGGGAACAAAAAGAAAAAGGAAAAAAAAGCTCTCATTGTGTCCAGCCGAATAAGACAAACATAAGTTGTGTCAGGATGATCACTTCCGAGCCACTCACGATGGACAGAATTAACCTTTTATATAATATTATTCCAACGCATCTGTCATATGATGATATATTCATACTAGTCACTTTATGCTCATCTGTGGTAAAAAAAAAAAAAGGTACGTTAGAGTGACAAACAAAAACTCCAACAGAGTCAAGCTTGAAGTGCTTCAATACATTTATATATTTATTTTTAAAAAATAAAATAAAAATATTCCAAAATTGACCAAGTTTTAACAATGTTGAAAGATAATTTGTTAGCTAGCTAAGAGCTAAAAGCACGATGAGGACTTGAGCCTGTGCTTTTCTACTCTATATACTGTTGTGAGGCAGCACGGTGGTGTAGTGGTTAGCACTGTCACCTCACGGCAAGAAGGTTCTGGGTTCAAGCCCAGTGGCCAATGGGGGCCTTTCTGTGTGGAGTTTGCATGTTCTCCCCGTGTCTGCACAGGTTTCTTCTGGGGCCTCCAGCTTCCCCCACAGTCCAAAGACATGCAGGTTAGGTAAACTAGCTACTCTAAATTGTCTATAATGTGTGAGATAGCAGAAAGGAACTGGCTGCAATTCCAGCCAAGTCAACCAAACATGGTGCGCTTCAAGCCTGGATCGGGTTCAGCACTGATAACGACGACACTGTTGGGAAAGTTTATATGTCATGTTTTTATTATAAAACTTGCATCTTCTAAATTTTTTTAATGAAAGTTTGAGGAAAGCTGATCCATGGGCCAACAAACAATTGATTAGATTTTGATGCAAATCTAGATATGTTTGTGGATCCAGGATTTTTTTAGTTTGTTTGTTCTTAACGTAACTCAAAATGTAGTGAACGGATTTGGATTAAATTTGGTGGACAGCTTTAGCATTGTCCTTGGTTGAAGTGCTTTGATTTTGATATTGATAACATGTATCTTGACGGACGTATGTGCTCTACCAGGCGTCCTTCTAGTTAAAATTGTCTTGCTTGCAAATTTGAAAAGCGAGCCCATTCCTGATCATCACAATCCAGTTCAGATCTTCACAGATGGTTCAGTTTTCAGAAATAGTGTCTATCACAGGCGCAGTGGGGTCCAATTGGAGTCAACATCACTGTGCATTCATCGTGTCATACTGTATGTTAGAATTAAATAAATGAACCAAATACCATGTGAGCAGGATATTTCATTTTTGTTCTCTATGAGGATTTTGCTTGTTTTTTAATATGAAGCTAAATCAAATTCATTCCTTTTTAATAATGATAAAAATAAAAGCAGTTCTTAATCATGGACTTGGATGTTTAGACCCTGCTGTATGCACAAAAACTGATTTTTTTTTATCAGAAAGCACTTTTATTCTGATGTCTTAAGCTTAGTTTATAGTTTCACATCTTATGAATGTGTAATTAATTCACTTCCTATTTTTATTTTAAAAGCTTTTATATCTTTTGAAGGGATTGTTTTTTTTTATTTTCAGGTATTTTTGTACTTGTTTTCCTGCTCCGTTGCACTATTGTGTTAAAAATCAATCTCTTGAGGTTGCACTCTGAAATAAGCTCAGGGTGAGACAAGCCCCTGATTCGGTACTGATGCTTTCTCCAGCTTTTAATAAAAAAAAACACACTTCCATGCACTTTGCATTGTTCCATTTTTGTTTTTCTCATTAGGGTTGATGCATGTTGGTTAAAGTCATAGCAGTTGTGAAAATGAAGTGGCTGTTCTTGGGTGTGTTTGTGTGATTCAACCACTTGAGCAGACGAATTTGGGTGTGTCGGTGCAGTAAAACATGGGAAGTAGCATGGCAAAGACATATAAACATTTATTAATAGCATTACTCAAGGATATTTTTGACTTTTGTTTTGATTTCTGTCTCTAGTTACTGTTACCACCCTGAAGATGATTAGTTTCTATAACAGCACATCTCCAGTGTTTTAATCCTCTTACACCACAGCAATTTCCAACAATTAAAATTTTTTATAGTATTCAAGAATCACATCCACCTTTCAAACCCAATTATAGTTACAGTCACTCCCTCACCACCTCTCATTTTTTCCTCTGTTGAGTTCAATAAGACAAAACAACACAGCTTTTCACGTTACCAAGAAAATGCAAAGTGCAAACTCCTCTGTCCTGAAGATGTCAAAAAACTTAGTTACAGCTTCACCTCTTACTGTTACACAGCTCCTTCCAGATACAGTAAAAATCCATACCCTATGGGTCCATGTGGCTACTATAGCATATATATTTACTCTATGAGGCAGTAGCCACAAAAATGAAGCATAATCCAAAAATGAACAATTTTAAAAAATCACAGAAGTAAAATATACCAAGTGTCTGTACTTTATATTATTCTACTCTTCCCTCTTACAGTTTTGGAAACTCAAACCTCCGAACTGAGGCTGACACTCACACGCTGTCGCCATGACCCAAACTCTTATTTCCCGGAAAAGGCCCGGCGCTAGAGCTCAGTGGTCTCAATACTCTTTTCAACAACTTCCTGTAACAATTCAAAAGTGCGTCACATTGACATCACACATGGGACCACTGGCCGAAGAAGGTGAGGAAAGGGGGACGACGTGGAGTAGATTTTAAAATAGGAACACACTTTCCCTCTGTCATAAGCATAAACATGTCTGAAAGTGATTTCTTTAGTCCATTTATTTCGAATGATGAACCGAATTGTATACACTCACCAGCCATTTTAATCGGAATGCCTGTATTTGCATGCACAGTGCATCATTCTTACAGCACGATAATGTAGTGGCTACAGCCTCTATATGAGTCAGTAGCCATAATAAACTTCTCCAAACTGAAAATGTCACCTTTCAACAATTACACACATTTTTATACACTGGACATGCCCATGTGAATGAGCTGTTACTATAGAAACAATAACACAGTACAGTATAACAAGTGCATTAATATAAACCTGTGATGTGCAGCTGCACTACTGTCAGAGCTGCTGTTAGAGAGAATTAATCAACACCTTCTGGCCAATCAGAATCCAGAATTTGACAGCGTTGTGGTGTAATTTCTTACTCGCGAGCCAACTTTAAACTCATTCAGTTCAAGGGAGCAGTCAAAAACAGGCTAATAACCAATACAAGCATAAATATAACGTTCAGAGCTGCTGCCTTGGTGTATGTATTCTTAGCATTAAAGTAGAATATTTTTCATTTAATTAGCATTCAAATGAATTTTTGGTGTTATTTGAAATATCTTTAATGTCTTTGTCTTCACCTGTGATTTCCTCTTCCTGTATGATCACTGAAACTCTGTTCTGGAACAGAACCCCTGGCTTCTTAGTGCAGTTGCTCTTGGATATACAGCAGCAGTGGCTTGATGAATGTTTGTGAGAAAGTGTATATATAAGTGTGTGTTATAGTCTGAGTCCACTTCACTGACACATCAGCCACACCTAAAGTCCAGCTGGTGCTGTCAGTCACCTCAGCGATCCAAGAGTGTCAACCTGAGAGCATAAGCTCTGACCCCAAGATGCTGGAGTAGGGGTGAAAATGTTCAGGAACATCAGTGAGTATAGGACCTGATTGAGACCAGATGGAGTGAGGGTCCAGAGTTATTGAGCTTAGATAGAAACATGGAGACAGAAAATGGGAGAGATGGACTGTTTCTGTGATTAATCCACTTGTCTTATGATACTTTTGAGGACCTTCCACAATTATTAACACTATGCTGCATGTAAATCATCACTTTTTTGGTTTTCCATTTCCAGTTGAGAGTACACTGTGCACATTTTGGCTGTCATTTCTCACTGGAGCTTTTTATTTTTCTTTCTTTTTCCCTTTGTTATTCTTTTTGTGATTGTATTTGATGTTTGTTCTTTGTTTGAATGTTCTTTATTTAAGTGTTTTGTCCACTGGTTATGGTGTGGCTCCAGACCCAGTTTTGGGTGTTGGTTCCCTTTGGGCCTTGGTCTGCTGTGGGTGATGCCTGTGCTCCTCCCTATGGACTGCAGTGAGCTCATTGCTCTTTTTAACATCAGAGTTGCTCCACGCTCTGCATGGCAGTGCTTCTGTGCTCACTTTGTGGATCCATGGTGCCGTGTTCCGAGTGATGTTGCCCAGTGGCATCATGGTGGCTGTGCAGGTGGTATGGGACATATCATTGTGTGCCTTTTGGTGGGATTGTGGGCAGCTATGCCACTGGAATTACATCCTGACCCTCTTTTGGTGGACTTTTTTTTTTTGTAATTGTAAAGTGACCTTGGTTGTGAGAAAGGCACTATAGAAGTTGAACTTATGTATAACTCCTGCTCTGGTCATACAGGGTCTGAATGGCCCACAGCAGTGGGCCTTGAACCCCATGCTCCTGAAGCACCCCCCACAGGGCACCACGAGGGACACAGTCATAAGCCTTCTCCAGGTCCACAAAACACATGTAGACTGGTTGGGCAAACTCCCATGCACCCTCCAGTACGCTTGCAAGGGTAAAGAGCTGGTCCAGTGTTCCATGACCAGGATGAAAACCACATTGTTTCTCCTGAATCCGAGGTTTGACTATCGACCGGACTCTCCTCTCCAGCACCCCAGCATAGGCTTTCCTGGGGAGGCTGAGAAGTGTGATCTCCCTATATTTGAAACACACTCTCCTGTCCCCCTTTTTAAAAAGGGGGACCACCACCCCAGTCTGCCAATCCAGAGGCACTGTCCCCGCCCTCCACACAATGTTGAAGAGGCATGTCAGTCAAGACAGCCCAACAACATCCAGCGCCTTCAGGAACTCAGGACGAATCTCATCCACCCCTGGAGCCCAGCCACCAAGGAGCTTTTTAACCACCTTGGCAACCTCAGCCTCTGTGATGGGCAAGTCCTCCCAAGCACCCTCAGACTCTGCATCCTCCTCAGATGACATGAAGGTGGGATTCAGGAGATCCTCGAAGAATTCCAGACAATGTCCCCAGTTGAGGTCAACAGCACTCCATCCCCACTGTAAACAGTAGGGACAGAGCACTGCTTCCCCTTCCTGAGCCACCGGATGGTTTACCAGAATCTCTTCAAGGCTGACCAAAAGTTGCTTTCCATGGCCTCACCGAACTCCTCCCACACCCAAGTTTTTGCTTCAGTGACCACCAGAGCCGTGTTCTGCTTGGCCCATCGGTATATGTCAGCTGCCTCTGGAGACCCACAGGCTAACCAAGTCCAATAGGACTCCTTCTTCAGCTTGACAGCTCCCCTCGCTCACCACAGGTGTCCACCACCAGGTTTGGGGATTACCATCATGACAGACACCAACAACCCTGCAGCCGCAGCTCTGCACAGCTGTCTCAGCAATGGAGGTATGGAACATAGTCCACTTTGACTCAATGTCCCCATCCTTCCATGGTGTGCAGTTGAAGATCTGACGGATGGGAGCCTCTGACAGACATTCCCAGCATACCCTCACTACATGTTTGGGCCTACCAGGTCTGTCCGGCCTCCTCCCCTGCCATCTGATCCAGCTCACCACCAGGTAGTGATCAGTTGATAGCTCTGCTCCTCTCTTCACCCGAGTGTCCAAGATACACGGTTGCAGATCAGATGAAATGACTATAAAGTCAATCATCGCTCTACAGCCTAGGGTGTCCTCATGCCACGTGCACTTATGGACACCTTATCCTTGAACATGGTGTTCATTATGGCCAAACCATGCATGGTACAGAAGTCCAACAACAGAATGCCACTCGGGCTCAGATTGGGCAGGCTGTTCCTCCCAATCCTACCCTTCCAGGTCTCACCATCATTGCCTACATGAGCATTGAAGTCCTCCAGTAAAACAATGGAGTCCCCTTGTGGTGCACTGTCTAGTACCCCACTCAAGGACTCCAAGAAGGCTGGGTACTCTGAAATACCATTTGGCGTATAAGCCCAAATTACAGTCAGAGACCATTCCCCAACCTGAAGGCACAGGGAAATGACCCTCTTGTTTACTGGGTAGAACTCCGATGTTAGCGTGCTGAACTGGGGGGCTACCAATAGCCCCACCCCTGCCCAGTGCCACTCACCCTTGGGAACTTCAGCATGGAAGAGAGTCCAACCCCTCTCCAGGAAACTGGTTCCAGAGCCCAAGCTATGCATTGAAGTGAGCCCAACTATAGCTAGTCAGTACCTCTCAACCTCACGCACAAGCTCAGGCTCCTTTTCCACCAGAGAGGTGACATTCAATGTCCCAAAAGCCAGTTTTGTCAGTCGGGGATCAGAATGCCAGGGCCTCAGCCTTTCGCTGTCACCCAGTCCACAATGCACCGGACCCTTACAGCACCTCCTGCGGGTGGTGGGTCCAAAAGAGAGAGATTCCGTGTTGCTCATTCAGGCTGGGCCTGGCCAGGCCCCACAGACATAGGCCCAGCCACCAGGTGCTCGCCAATGAGCCCCTCCACCAGGCCCGGCTCCAGGGAGGGGCCCCGGTATCCCTGGTCCAGGTGAGGGCACTCAGATCCTTGCTTTTTCTCTCATAAGGGTCTTCAGAACCACTCTTTGTCTGACCTCTCATCTAGGACCTGTTTGCCTTAGGAGACCCTACCAGGGCAAATGCCCCCAACAACATAGCTCCTAGAATCACTGAGGCACTCAAACCCTTCCACCACGTTAAGGTGGCGATTCAAGGAGGGTATTATTATTATTATTATTATTATTATTATTATTATTAGGCGGCATGGTGGTGTAGTGGTTAGCGCTGTCGCCTCACAGCAAGAAGGTCCGGGTTCAAGCCCCGTGGCCAGTGAGGGCCTTTCTGTGCAGAGTTTGCATGTTCGCCCCGTGTCCGTGTGGGTTTCCTCCGGGTGCTCCGGTTTCCCCCACAGTCCAAAGACATGCAGGTTAGGTTAACTGGTGACTCTAAATTGAGCGTAGGTGTGAATGTGAGTGTGAATGGTTGTCTGTGTCTATGTGTCAGCCCTGTGATGACCTGGTAACTTGTTCAGGGTGTACCCCGCCTTTCGCCCATAGTCAGCTGGGATAGGCTCCAGCTTGCCTGCAACCCTGTGGAACAGGATAAAGCGGCTACAGATAATGAGATGAGATTATTATTAATATTATTATTGTAAATGCTCTTGACCCCTAAACACAACTTCATTTATCTCATCTCATTATCTGTAGCCGCTTTATCCTTCTACAGGGTCGCAGGCAAGCTGGAGCCTATCCCAGCTGACTATGGGCGAAAGGCGGGGTACACCCTGGACAAGTCACCAGGTCATCACAGGGCTGACACATAGACACAGACAACCATTCACACTCACACCTACAGTCAATTTAGAGTCACCAGTTAACCTAACCTGCATGTCTTTGGACTGTGGGGGAAACCGGAGCACCCGGAGGAAACCCACGCGGACACAGGGAGAACATGCAAACTCCGCACAGAAAGGCCCTCGCCGGCCATGGGGCTCGAACCCAGGACCTTCTTGCTGTGAGGTGACAGCGCTAACCACTACACCACCGTGCCGCCCCTAAACACAACTTTTACTTATTAAATTGTAAATAAAATCTGCAGTTTTTTATAAACTCTCAGATATTCCCAGTCCTAGCTTTGGTCCCCACCAAGTTATAAAACCTGCCCTCACACATTCCCCAACTGTATGGCACTTTCTCCAGCATCTTCTCCCACACTTTAAACCACAGGTTCCCCACATGTTCAGGTAGATTTATCAGAGCATGGAATAACTTCTTTGGCTTCTTATGGCTTTTCCATATGCTGAAAATAAAGAATTAGAGATGAATGAAGAAAACCAGGAATGTCATACGTACCTTATTCAAACACATGAAACACATGCAAACTGTTGAAAATACACTTGATATTTTGTCTGCTTTCTACTGAGAAACTGTGAGTTAGTTGTAAACTAGACTGCATTTCCGCAGAGAAAATGCAAAGTGTGCTTGCTGAGCTGTAGCAGAACAGCTATCAAGCTAGCATGCTAAAAGCTAGCATGCCAACATGCTAATGCCAACATGCTAACAACAAGCATGCTAACAGTTAGCATACTAACATGCTAACAGCATACTAACATGCTAAAAGCTAGCATGTTAATATGTTAATGCTAACATTCTAATTGATAACATGCTAACAGCTAGCATTCTAACATGCTAATGATTAACATGCTATTTGTTAAAATTCTAACACTTTAAGGCTAATATGCTGACAGCTATCATGCTAACAGCTAACAGGCAAACATGCTAATGGCTAGTATGTTAACTTTTAGCATGCTAACACGCTGAGGGTGACATGCTAACAGCTAACATGCTAACAGTTAGCATGCTAACATGCTCAGGCGAACTCGCTAACAGCAAACATGCGAACTCTGCACGCTACCATGCAAATCCTAACATGTTAACAACTCTCATGATAACATGCTAATGGTGAACATGCTAACAACTCACGAGCTAACAGCAGGCATGATATTGTAATGGGTAACATGCTAACAGCTAGCATGGTAACACGTGAATGCTTATATGCTAATTGCTATCGTGTGTGCGTGTGAGTATTCCTAATAAAGTGGCCATTGAGTTGAAGTTGATTTGCTGTCAAAGTCTCAAATGAGCAGATCCTTGCCAAATGCATCACCACCTATGGGGGAAGGGAGGAACGACTCAGTCAAGCTTCCATTGATTAGCGGCAAAATGGAGAAAAAACAGACAGATGAAAGGCGAGAGAAAGCCGAGTGTGGGTCAGAACCGATATCATGTGTGTGATGGTGATTTGGCCTGAGGTGCCGTATGAAGTTTGGTGGATGTGTGGTGAAGTGTTACTGAGCAAAACTCCATTCGTTTGAATGGGGCCAAAAATCAATGGAGGTAAAAAGAGATGTGTGAAAACCAAGGAAAAGACGAGTGCAGGTCTCAGATGAGGGGATGGATCTGTGCGGGGACTTGGCCTGAGGCATCAAGTGAAGTTTCTTGAAGTTTGGTCACTTGATTAAAAAAATTGATGGCGAGTGAAAGTTTTTCTCCTGAAACACCATTCATTTTCAATGGGGCCAAAAATCAATGCAAGCCTATGGAGGAAAAACGGATGAGCAAAAAGAAAGGAAAAAAAGTGTGGGTCAGAACCGATTGCATGTATGTGTCAGGGGAGTTGGCCTGAAGTATCACATGAGGTTTGGTGCATTTGTGATGGAGCGTGTCCGAGTAGGACGATTCATGAGCCCTATTCATTCTCTATGGGAAAAAAACAAAAGAAAAACGACAAGAACAAGAGAACAGACGAGTTGATCCAAAAGCTGTATACAAGCACACTACAAAACTCTGGGCCAGATGTCTCAGAGTTGGAACGGTGTCTCTATCTCGAACGCCCTAGGAGGAGTAGTGGATTCAAAAAACGTGTCGGAATAAGGCAGAATAAGTAAACTTAAGAAGAGCAATATAGCTGCAAGCAGCAATGTGGGGGCCAAGCAGAATATGAGCCTAGTCGTCAGGCTAGCAGAATGCATTTGGGCCAGACAGATGGTCTCGAGCACCCACAAGAAGTTTCATGTCGATATACCGTCGTTTGACTGAGATACAAGGTCATTTGCTGTTCGGCGGCTTCACCATCAAAATCGATTGACTGTGATGGCTGAATTTACTTCAAGTGAACTAGGTGTGTGTGTGTGTGTGTGTGTATATGCTAAAAGACTGCTGAGATATAAGCTCAATGACATATGAGCCAAAACACATTTTTACAAATTATAGCGCCCCCTATTGGTCAATTTGCACCAAATATGGTGCAGACCCTTCTGGAGGGGTGCGGCTTTATGTTGTTAAGTTTGGTTGAGATATGTCAAAGGGCTGCCGAGATATGAGCTCACTTCCTGTTTGGCGTCTTCGCCACTAAATTTGATTGGCTGCTGTGCAGTGACAGTTTAATCAATCGCTCCAAAAAATAGACCCTATATGCTGCATAGTCTGAAGATGGTCCATGTTAATTTTCATGAGAAACGGTCAAAAAAAATGTCGAAGTAGCATTTTATTTAATTTTAACAAAATCCAAAATGGCGGAAAATCTACCCAGGCGGAAAATGACGTCATAGACGTGCATTGGAATCGGCTTGGCCCAAGGATTCCAGGGATACCAAGTTTTTGAGAATCGGATTTACGGTTCAAAAGTTATGAGCAAAAATGTATGTCAAACTTTGACCAGTTGGTGGCGCTAGCGAGTTTGAGGTGGCAACATGAAATTTACTGAGAAGAATCATGAAACTGTCCAGAATCAGTGTGCTAAATTTCATAACTTTTTACCATATGGTTCTATAGGCTGCCATAGACATGCTATACGGAAGAAAGATGCTTGAAATAATAATAATAATAACTAGACCGGACAATTCCCCGGGGGAAATTGTGAGAGGATGCAGTGCGCGAAGCAATTCGGTCACGCATGTTTGCTGGCCGTGAATGTGTGACCCGCAATGATGTTTCAATGCAATGATTATGTGTGTGCTCGAGACAGCAGCCGTCATGAAGAAGAGCTATTCAAGAGTATAAACAAAGTGACTACAGGCGGAAATTAGCATGTACTGCTATAACCTGGGACAGACATCTGTCCTTACCACAAGGATAATGTTTAATTTGTGCACTGTCCCTTTTAAAAATAAAATAAACTCTAAGAAGAGTGTTTGTAGTTTGTATGTGCGAACAGAAGTGTTCCTAATAAAGTGGGCGGCTAAGGTGAGGCCTGTCGGCTGCCCTCTTATAATTGGTGTCAATGAGCTAAGACACACAAGGTCTTGAATTTTGTGCTGTGTTTTACTACGGACCAGACCTCGAACAATGACAAATAACTCGACAACGGAAGCAGCTATTCACAATATTCTTTCACAGTGAGCGCTAGAAGGGTCTCCTGAATAAAATGATGTATTTTTTTGTTTGTAGTCTTAAAAATAACGACACTAGAGCGATTTAAAAACGAGTGACTTTTCTGTCCCGTTTATAATGCGTGTCAATGAGCTAAGACACACAAGGTCTTGAATTTTGTGCTGTGTTTTACTACGGACCAGACCTCGAACAATGACAAATAACTCGACAACAGAAGCAGCTATTCACAAAATTCTTTCACAGTGAGCGCTAGAAGGGTCTCCTGAATAAAATGATGTATTTTTTTGTTTGTAGTCTTAAAAATAATGACACTAGAGCGATTTAAAAACGAGTGACTTTTCTGTCCCGTTTATAATGCGTGTCAATGAGCTAAGACACACAAGGTCTTGAATTTTGTGCTGTGTTTTACTACGGACCAGACCTCGAACAATGACAAATAACTCGACAACGGAAGCAGCTATTCACAAAATTCTTTCACAGTGAGCGCTAGAAGGGTCTCCTGAATAAAATGATGTATTTTTTTGTTTGTAGTCTTAAAAATAACGACACTAGAGCGATTTAAAAACGAGTGACTTTTCTGTCCCGTTTATAATGCGTGTCAATGAGCTAAGACACACAAGGTCTTGAATTTTGTGCTGTGTTTTACTACGGACCAGACCTCGAACAATGACAAATAACTCGACAACGGAAGCAGCTATTCACAAAATTCTTTCACAGTGAGCGCTAGAAGGGTCTCCTGAATAAAATGATGTATTTTTTTGTTTGTAGTCTTAAAAATAACGACACTAGAGCGATTTAAAAACGAGTGACTTTTCTCTCACGTTTATAATGCGTGTCAATGAGCTAAGACACACAAGGTCTTGAATTTTGTGCTGTGTTTTACTACGGACCAGACCTCGAACAATGACAAATAACTCGACAACGGAAGCAGCTATTCACAAAATTCTTTCACAGTGAGCGCTAGAAGGGTCTCCTGAATAAAATGATGTATTTTTTTGTTTGTAGTCTTAAAAATAACGACACTAGAGCGATTTAAAAACGAGTGACTTTTCTCTCACGTTTATAATGGGTATCAATGAAGCCTGTCAGCTGCCCTGTCCTCAGTTTGACGCTTGTCATTCAAAAACTGTAAATCCTATCGTTTAGGTAGACACATTGTGTGAATCAGGACAAGTTTTCCTACTACTTTTGCGAAAATCATGTCTGTAGAGTGAAATTTGTGGATGAAAACACAGTTTAAGCGAGAAAGTTTGAGCTTTATTTTCAACCTCTCTCCACTCTAAGTTAACGAGCTTCACTGGTGTGTGACGCAATAGACACCCATTCAAAAGCCGGATTTTCTCCCAGAACCCACATGGCGGTTGAGCCGGAACTGAACCGAAAGTGTAGAACCTAGCAGAAAAGTTGAATGCCAGATCCACAGAGGAGAAGTTTTCCTACGTTTTAGAGTTTGAATCACGTCTCTAGGTTAAAGCATGCCAGAGCAGCGGACGTTTGAAAAACGTTGAAAAAGAGCTTTTTTTTCAATAAATTCCATAGAAATGAATGGGGTTTTTTGGGGCGATTTTTTCGCGACTACGTCGCGAAAAAATCATATTCTGTAGAGAAAAGTAATAGCATAGCGAGTCCGATCGAGCCGCACGTTTTGATATATTGTTTGTCTGTGTGCGACGTACGGTTATTGAGTTATTCGAAATCAAAATTTGCGTAGGAGGAAGAAGAAGAAGAAGAAGAAGAAGAAGAAATACGTAGAAGAACAATAGTTGCAGTGCTTTGCACTGCAACCTATGGGCTCCCCTAGGGGAGCCCATAGGTTGCTGTGCTGCAGCACTGCATCCTAATAAACCATAGAAACACTAGAGGTGCCTGCAGCTCCGCTGCTTGGCCCCTAAATAGTGTGCTTGCTTTCGGCTGCTGTGTGCTTGAGCAAGCACACTAATTAATGAACAAACTTCTTTCATGGACGTTCTACAGCATTACACGTAACTATAACAAACACAGGTCATACTGTGAGTGAAGAACATCCAAAAATGTACAGTCCTACACATGAAACAAGTTTCATCTGTAACACACATTAAGTACCTTTTAAATTTGTCTTGATTTTTCTTCTGAAAGGAAAAGTAAATTTCAGTTTCAATTTCATAAAAAAAATAAATAAATGTTCTCCTTTATAACAAAATGTGATAAAGGCTCACACCTCCTGAAAGACCACATCATCCAGCTTTGGTCTGCTCTATATCTCCATCATGGTTTGTGAAATAAACTACATCATTTCCTCCAATGTCTCCTTCATCCTCTCTCTTTTCTCATTACAGAATATTGTTTACACCCAACTGTTCATGCACTTGTGGAATAGAAATTGCAATAATTAATTATTTTTACATATTGATTAATTGTTCAAAGCAAAAAAAAAAAAAAAAAAAGGTTGACATATAACAGAAATGTGGATTTCTACCTGAAAAAAGCAATAAGCAAACAAATAATAACAAATGGAATAGAGAAAGGCAATGAGATCATAAATTAAACCACATTAAAGATGATTTATTAGAGTGGATCATTCTGAGACTTCAGAATAATGCAGTCACTTCAGAGCAATGTTTTCCACCCACCCATCTAACTAACAGTTTATATCATGACTACAAAAACTTTCAGACTTATTTCTAAGAGTAACAAGGGGGGAAAAAAAACAAAATAAGTGAAATAAATCTAGTGCAGGGCGGCACGGTGGTGCAGTGGTTAGCGCTGTCGCCTCACAGCAAGAAGGTCCAGGTTCGAGCCCTGGCGCCGGCGAGGGCCTTTCTGTGTGGAGTTTGCATGTTCTCCCCGTGTCCACGTGGGTTTCCTCCGGGTGCTCCGGTTTCCCCCACAGTCCAAAGACATGCAGGTTAGGTTAACTGGTGACTCTAAATTGACCGTAGGTGTGAGTGTGAGTGTGAATGGTTGTCTGTGTCTATGTGTCAGCCCTGTGATGACCTGGTGACTTGTCCAGGGTGTACCCCGCCTTTCGCCCGTAGTCAGCTGGGATAGGCTCCAGCTCGCCTGCGACCCTGTAGGACAGGATAAAGCAGCTAGAGATAATAAGATGAGATATTTCATTAAAGTCTCCAGCTCCCCCTGCAGGACACACAGAGAGACACATGAATACACTAGTACCCCTTTTCGGCCAACAGGGAATGGGTTCTTGAACCAGTTCTGTTCAGGATTCTTTGAACCTTGGTGTCAGCTAGTGAACCGGCCCACATTTTCACCAGTTTTGAGAGGAACCATTGTAATCAAGGATGAGTCATGAACAGAGGGCGTGGCACCATTCACAACAGGAGTAAACATTATTAGCAAGATGGAGTACACTGATTACCTTCAAGCTTTTTTTTTCCATTATTGCAAATATTTGTTTTCGGTCCTTTTTTTCTGAAGACGTTTCCTTTTCTCTTGCATTCTCCATTGCTGTGCTCCACTTCCTCACCAAACTAATGACACCCCCACTGATGCCATTTTGGTTCGCGCTGGAAAAACCAGCTATATTTTGGTTCCAATTGGGAACCAACTTTTCAAGTTCTGAACCAATTTATTTTTAGTCAAAATGCTCTGTCAAAATTTGGGGCACAAACCCGTTCTCTGTTGGTGGAAAAAGAGGAACGCGTTATCAGCTTCATTGTGCCTGTATGTGCAGTGTTTCTATCTGCCTGTCTGAGGAACATCAGGTCCAGAGAAACTTAAAACCTGTGAAATAATTTTGTCACCCAGAACCACAGCAGGACAGACAGACAGGTAGTGTGGATGTTGTATGATGTAATGCAATGAGGGACAAAAAGTGTAACCTGTCATTCTATAATAAATAAAAACTGTAATCATTGCTGAGGTGGCACGGTGGTGTAGTGGTTAGCACTGTCGCCTCACAGCAAGAAGGTCCGGGTTCGAGCCCCATGGCCGGCGAGGGCCTTTCTGTGTGGAGTTTGCATGTTCTCCCCGTGTCCATCCTTCAGGTGCTCCAGTTTCCCCCACAGTCCAAAGACATGCAGGTTAGGTTAACTGGTGACACTAAATTAACCGTACGTGTGACTGGTTGTCTGTGTGTCAGCCCTGAAAATACATTTGTACACTAAATATTCAACTGGATAAAAAGAATAACATTAAAACTCTGTAAAAAGTACATTATTAAATGTTGATTGTGTCGGTTTGGTGCACGTGGCTCTGAGACCAAGAACACAAAAACAAATGAGCACGCGACTCGGGGGAGGAACGCAGTGCAGGAGACGTTTTTTTTTCATGGAAACCATCAGTGCACTTTCATGAAGCGGTTACACTTACATTTTCGAAGCAGCGCAGTTGTAGCCTACCTTGTTTGTGATTTTAAAAATAAATCATTCGATAAGCCAAAGCAATAGAGTGGAAAGTTTGCCTTGGATAACTTTGCCTTGTGATATTAGAGAGGGTAAGAGGATCTTGGTGGGATTGGGTCCTCTGCGTCTGTATCTTGCATGCGCGGGAGAGCAAGAACAGAAAAAACCCAAGATATGGCAGGCTATGAGAGTGTGCGCGAGTGCGACCCCTAAAAGAACGCAGTTCTAGACACTGTGAGCGCTCATTCTAGAGCGTGTGCATGGTAATCCTCAGCGCACTTCCATAAAGCTGTTAAAATTTAGCCTACAGGTTTTCGAAGTAGTACAGCTTTGTTTGTGAACTTTAATAAATCATTCAGTAAGTCAAAGCAATATTTGTAAGAAGGGTTCTGACTTGATTTTGCTGTGGTGTAAAGATAAAAGGCTGACAGTGACACATGTAGAAGCGATCTGGACATGGCTCTGGCCTTGTAGTAAAGGTCAAGGTTTTTATTTAAAATAGGCTATAGGCCTCAATTTGGATAACTAGTGTTTTACAAAGCTAGCCTACACAACGTCAGACAGCACTGACTGAATTAAAGATTATTATATGGTCATGAAAAATAGTGTCTAAAACATTTCAAAGGAGAATTTAGATTGGTTATTAATAAAGATATAGCCAAGTGTCTTTACTTGTTATATCAAACATCTCTTATGTTTGTATTTGTTTATTTGCATTGGGTTAAAAACTTAAAATACATGCTTCATACTCATTTTAAGGCTCTGTTCATTTGGCAAGATTTCAGCTCCTTAATAATTCTAATGTAATATTACCTATTCCCCAGAAAACAAGCTACAGCAAGCAGGGCAAACATGTCAAAATGATTAAAACAAAATACATTAGACTTCTTTGCCAGAAATGCATCTAATCAGTCCCATGGTGAAGAAATGGACAAAGAGGGAGACAGTGAGCAGGAAAGAATTGAGGATGACAGAATAGGGACAGTCATGCAGAGACGGATGGAGAGCAGAGGCACACAGAGGAGGATAGAGAGCAGAAAGACAGAACAGGGAGGAGGAAAACCGAGAAATTCATGCACTCTGCATCCCTTTGACCCTGTTAGGATAAAAAAAAAATAAAAATCATTAAAGGTGACACACTTGGAGACAAAGCAAGTTCACTTCAAAACAGGTGGTTAGCACCAGAAAGGCATAGCTATCCCCATCGTACATTTGGAGGAAAGCAGCTGAAGTACAATGCTCAGTGGGAGAAAAAATATGAATGGCTCTGCTACACCATATGAGGACTCAGTTTCTTGTGTCAAGTCAAGTCATTTGTATAGCACTTAACAATAAACATTGTCACAAAGCAGCTTTACAGAATTTGAACGACTTAAAACATGAGAATTTTATCCCTAATCTATCCCCAATGATGAAGCCTGTGGCGATGATGGCAAGGAAAAACTCCCTCAGATGACATGAGGAAGAAACCTCGAGAGGAACCGACTCAAAAGGGAACCCATCCTCATTTGAGCAACAACAGACAGCATGACTAACATTAACAGTTTTAACATGAAGTCAGTTTCGTTGATGTTATAACTCTTCATTGATGGAAACTTGAGTGCAAAACTGTTCATGACAACTGCACTCCTAAAGTTAGCAAGTCAACTGTAGTCCTCAGCCATAAAAGCATCACTGTAAGAGTCCAGAGCGTCCTCCAGGTATAACCCTCAACTGTCTTCATGGGGCTGTCCTTCACAGGAGCAATGCGATAAAACTCCGACCAGACACAGGGCACCAGAATGGATCAAGCAGGTCCGAGGGGCAGAAGAGGCCAGCATCTCAATCCCAGGACCAACTTGTGGGACAGATTTGGGGGGGGGGGGGAGAAAAACACAGGTTGTTAGGTATGCCCTAAAAATGACAAGTATTAAATCTGTGTGGTAGGCTCATAAAGATGAGTCTTGACATCAGGCATAATACACAACAATGGCATGTTAATATGGTTTATATAAAAAATAATTTTATATATATATATATATATATATATGACCTGCTCTGGCTGGATGCTTGATTGGGTGATGGGAGCACACTCCTCAGCAATGATGAGATGCAGATGGGACCTTTAGGGCTGGCCAAGACAATTCAGTTACATTTCACCGGGTCTGGAACATGCGACAGAATGTCTGACGGCCGATTCCCTGCAGGCTACGATAGCCAGTCGAGGTCTCCACCCTCTCCACCAAAAGATTTCCTGTTGACTCCATGTAACTCAGAGGGACAGTTTTTTTTTTTTTGGGGGGGGGGGGGGGGGGGGGGGGGAGAGAGAGAGAACAGGTTGTTAGGTATGCCCAGTGTCACCTGAACCTATTGTGCAAACTGCCAATGTTTTAATAAGGTAAAGGGGTCAAACTATAGCTTTCTTGCACAGGGCTTCACTGACAGGAAGAAACTGTTGGTGAAAAGGGAGGCATGACTCCAAAGCATAGCCAGTCAGAAGGACACCAGAGGGCCACAGAATTGGCAGAAAATTTCATGCCAATTGTACAAGGCCAAAAAAAAAAAAAAAAATTGGCTCTGTTATTGACAAGCAGTACAATGAGGTCATAGCTAACCGCAATGCTCTGCTGTCCATCATAGACATTGTGTGTCTAGGTCAAAGAAATGTGCCCTTTCAGGGGAACTGGGAGGGAGCCAGTGAAAATTTTAACCATTTTATTAACTGGAAAGCATGGTTTGAAAGTACTCAAGCAACATCTGGAGACTGCTGCCAACATGCAAAATACCTGTCCCCTCAAATTCAAAATGAGCTCATAGCATGTTGTGCAGAGGATATGAGGGACCCTCATTAATAAAATCAAAACCACACAATTCTTCACCGTATTAGCTGATGAGTCCATGAATATCAGTGGGACACAGCAGAGGTCACTTTGCATCCAATGTGAGTGAGGAGGGAGAGAGTTCTGAAATAAAAGAGAGGATTTCCTTGGATTCTGCCCTTTGTCCCATCAAGATGCAAAAACAATAGCTTCTGTCATTCTTCAGCAGCTGGCAGAGTGGGGCTTCTACCATGAGTGGCCATGTGAGTGGAGTCCAAAAGAGAGTCCGTGATGTTCATCCCAGGGCAATGTACACCCACTAAGAGGCATGCACTTAATTTAGTGGTAGTGCATAGCTGTTCAGATCTACCAATAGTGAGGAACACAATGTCTATCATTAGGGAAATTGCAGTGTTCTTTTCAGGTTCAAGTGTCAGAAAAGATGCTTTGGAGGCACAAACTAGGACAGGACAAGCAAGAACATCAGGGATCCCACTCATGAGTGATACTAGATGGAGTAGTAGGTCAACCACACAGTGCATTTGTGGACAAGTTCACTGCAGTACATTGTTAGAAACCATGGAGACATTATTACAGCTGTGATGGTAAATAGAATCCTTGGTTGCATACATCCTCTTACCAAACAGCTGCAGGCTACCAACGTGGATATCCTCACAGCATATGAGGAAGCAAGAAATCTGCAGCAGGTCACAGCCAACTAAAGATCTGATGAAGGCTTCAGGTTGTGCTTTGACAAAGCCACCGCATTGGCTGAGTCAATTGGTGTTGTCCCATCTAAGCGCAGAATAGCTGTGAAACAAACCTACAGATCAAACAACCACCAGTTGAGGACCATTATAGGATAAACCTCTTCTACCCCTTCATAGATTACATCATGACTCAGTTGGATGAGAGATTTTCCAAAAGTAATGAGCCCCCTATTCTTGCATCTTACTTGGTGCCATCCTCCTTGAAAAAACACACTGGAAAGAGAGGATGAGCTGATTCAATGGTACCATGAAGACCTCCCTGACCCAGAGAGTGCTGGGCAGGAAATAGAAAGGTTCAGAGTTCAAGGTGCTGAAGATGGGCCCCTTCCTACTTCTGCACTGGAAGTTCTTCAAATGCAGAACATGTCTTTCTTCCCAAACATACAATGTATGTTGATTTTCCTGACCTTGCCAGTGACACTTGTACCTGTGAAAGATTGTTCTCAGCCATGCAAAGGCTAAAGACATGGCTTAGGTCCACCATGTCCAATGACAGATTGACAGCCCTAGCAATGATGCATGTGCATCAGAAAGTGGAAGTCCTTAGACGGTGGGATGCCTCTGGTCACAGGAGGATTCAGCTAGCCTTTGATGAAAGGTTGTTGAGATTTGTAAGCCAATTTTCCATAGTGCCATTTGCACTAATCACTTATTTCTGCCTAAATATTCTTTTTATTTTGTCATTTCAGTATGCTGAGCTGAAGAAACCTGGGAATCTCACACAGAGTTGATAAGGCAAACTGTTCAAGTTTAAAAGTTACCCCTACTCTTTATTCAAACATGGTGGTGTATACTGATTTTTAGAATTTTTTTGTGTAGGTGTAACGGATGCCAGATTGTTAACATACATCTTAGTTCCATAGGCTACATGGTGAGGGTCTCTTTTGTCCTCATTGCTTGGGCCAGATCAAACCATTAAACAAGCTTAAATTATTCTTACTCTTGCCACATACATGATTTTTTTTTTCAAAAATGATACAGTTCAAAACACCATTAAAAGTGACTTCAGGAAGAGATCTCTTGTGTGATGTGTAAAATTTTTCAGCACACGCTTTGCGCCAGCATCACGGACCTCGGTGATTTTAAAGTGCTGGCTATGGCCCTGCCAGTGCTGCTGACTTCTTCTGCTCCCCGGACCTGCCTGATCCATCCTGATGCCCTACATCTTGCTGGAGTCTCAACACATCGCTTCTGCGGAAGACAGCCCCATATGGACAGTTGAAAGTTACACTTGGAAGATGCTCTGGACACTTACAATAATATATTTATGGCTGAGAACTACAGTTGACTAACGTTAGGACTGCAGTTGTCATGAACAGTTTTGCACTCAAGTTTATCAATACAGTTTATAACTTCAACAAAACAGAGTTCATGTTTAAACTATAATGAACATCCTGATTACACAGTTATATTCTGTGACTCTATAGGACACAGAGAAGTGAGTTTTTTATAATCACATTGTCTGTTATCACCCAGATGAGGATGGGTTCCCTTTAGAGTCTGGTTCCTCTTGAGGTTTCTTCCTTGTCAGGGTTTTGGTTGAGATGGGGATTGAACATCTTAAACCTCAGGCCACCCTCGGGATGAGACAGATTCAGGACAGAGATGCAGAGACTTAGCGTTTTGAAAAAGGAAGTCTTTACTGACAGCACCAGATCAAAAATCAAAATAAATCTTTAGCATGTATATTCCAGGTCCAAAAAGGTCAGTCATTAAAATGCACAAAAAAGAGAAAACCCAAAAATGGCAAAACAGTACTTGGCACAAAAGTTCAAAGTTCAAAAATAATATCCACTCAAGACAGTCAAAAGCAAAACAAACCTCTTCTTAGAAAACAGAGGGAGTGGTCAAAAGGCAGTTCAGAACAGTGGAGCAAGCAGCTATAGTGAAAAACCCAGGACAAGTACTCACACGGTGGCTCACAGGAGAACTCAGCAAAGTGGAAAGAAAACAAACTCATATATATATATATATATATATATATATATATATATATATATATATATATATATATATATAGGCCAGCCAATCAACTACTTGCCATCAATGATTCGCTTAGCCAATAGCATGAAGACAAGTGTAACCCAAGAAAAACAAAATAAAATATAATGCAGAATAGTGGCATCTAGTGGCCAAGTAGATGAACCGCAGGCTGAAAAGGTCCACAGAACCTGACATTCCTTGTGTCATCTGAGGGAGTTTTTCCTCACCACCGCTGCCACAGGCTTCATCATCAGGGATAAATTAGGGATAAAATTAGCTCAGGTTTAAAGTCTTTAATTTTCTGTCAAGCTGCTTTGTGGCAATGTCTGTTGTTAAAAGTGCTATAAAAATAAACTTGAAAACATGAACAATGAGCAAAGAAGTTTGACACTGTTTTTAAAATTAATTCATTGCACACATCAGTTAAGCAGTGTTTAGATTGATCTAAAAGATAATAGTGCACTTCCTGTTGGTGATATGTAGGGGACCACTTCAGACTTTTTAAAAGTTATGTAATAACTTTTATAACAGTTCGGTAATCGCTGATGTCATGAAAAAAAAGGAGAAGGGAATGCTTTGCAACAAGTGACAGCCTGTATTTTCAAAACGTAATGCACCAGACAGCTCACATACATCTTTTACTTGGAACAGAAACAAGGAGAAAACGGCAAGGCATATTATGTAGCTAATACAGTATAATGATATGTATCTATAAATATAAATCAATAAACAACAGGTAGCAACTCAACAGCAACAATTACACTTGTATTCCACAAATCCCACTGAATTGCAAAAGAAAAAAATACATTGGTGCAAATATTAGTATAGGAGAAGAAAACAAAACTCACATTACATTACATTTAGGAGATGCTCTTATCCAGAGCCTTGCTCAAGAGCACTTCAGCCAGGCCTGCTGGTCCAGGGAATCAAACAAGTGACCTTTTGGTCCCAAAGCTGCTTCTCTATCCATTAGGCCATGGCTTCCCCCACACAAAATGTATCCTGGAAGCCTACTCATTGTCATAATTCTGCTCAGTCTTTTCGGTCCTGGTTTGCATAGAAGAAGATTAGGGCATCAACCCAGGCAGGACGAAGACCTGCCCACTGTTGTATGACGGTATTCCCAGCCAGAGAAAAAAAATTATCTCACTTGGGGTGCAGGTGGCTGAACAGCCATGTAGCTTTTGCATAGCTTGGCCAAATGGGGAAATCTGTGCTGGTTGAAGGTGTGTTGTAAATGTCATAATCATGTGATCAGCAACTAGTTGACATGACGCTTAAAGCATCATCGCAGAGCAGTAAAGTCAACAATTTGACTAGTTTGTGCAAACCCATAGTATGATGAACTTTATCCCATCAGTGAGGTTGCCACGTAAGTTCTGTGTATCACAGCTACTTCAAATCAGAAATTCACAACACCATTATCATTAACTAGTGCAACACAGAGTCTGGAGTTTTACAACAAGCTTTCTTCTCAAAATTTCCCAAAATGAATACTCAGCAAAATTTACTATGTCAGCAAGTCAAAAAATAAATAACAATCAAGTTTCACTGTTAGCATGTAAAAAGACCTAAAAACATCTATTCTCACTCACTTTTCACTTTTTTCCAACTATGATCATCATATTAATGAGATATCCTACAGAGTAGTGGAGACCTTAGATGCTGGACTCAAAGTCCCAGAATGCAATATAAGTATACGACGTTGAATTATGGAAGAGACTCGGCTCGGGTAGTCAGTAATCAATGAGATAATGAGTGCGATGATGTTGATGGTGTTGTTAGCAAAAAAGTGGGAAGCTCTGGAAGCTGAGTGTACAGATGAGGAGGTGAGAGAGCTGGACAGATAACAGGACTAAAGTGCCACTGCATTGCTCTCCATAGGATTAAATCATGCTGCACCACTATCAGCAGGTAATCAAACAGCATTGTGGGTAATGTAGGAAACCATAAACCAAAGTAAAAAAAAATAATAATAAAAAATAGAATTTCATTACAAATCAAGTCTTGGACACTGTTAAAGATTACATGTAAATTATAAATATTATGAAGTAAAGATTATAAGGCTAACAATAATACCAGAAGGGAACCGTCAGGACCTTCTAGACCTTCAGAGAAGCCCAAACATATCAGCATTTCAAATGTTATATTTAATTTCTTTCATAATTTCATTATAATTATTCTCTTCTGATTCTAATTTGGCCTCATTTTCTATCAAATGTGTTTCAAAAATGAAAGGGTTACTGTCCTGAAAACATTAAAAATGAGATTGTTTTGTTTGTTGTCTCTAGGCTGAGAAGAGTTTAGAGCTGCTCACTCACTGGTTAGGACTTCATTGCCGGGACAGAAGGCCATGGCAGTGTATGTTTATGTAGGAAGTGACAGATTAATTAACAAATCAGATTATGATTTATAGTGGGAGTGACCAAAAATGTATCACTCTCAGCCTTCTCGAAGGCCAACGCGAGTTTAACAGCAAGCCAGTGCCGTCAGCTCAGCAGTGAAGTCACCTTCCAGCTGGTGTAACGTTCATCAGTAATGTTAGTGAATGCTAATAAAGCAGTCAAGCCAGTGCTATCTATCGAGAGCTACAAGCTAACGACCGAGAAACTAAGATTTCTGTCTCCAGACTCTTCTTCCATGCTGCATGCTCACCACAGCATTTTTCACTCAGACTTAAGTATTAATTTCCCTGTGGAATTTACTGAGTTATTTTAAAATCAACATCGACAGCTACACACAACGGAGCGACCTGGCAGCCTGATGCTAATCCCTTACAAAATCCTTTGCCCTGTTGCTTTTTTGGTGTCTGGCTAAGTTTTGGCTGAGCTCAAGTCCCAGCTCTAATAGTAATGGTTTGCCACTGAGTTATCCATTATGTGCTAATGCTTTCTCTAATGATAAACAGTTATAAATAAACAACGTTCTGATTCTACAAGCAAAGTCTAATCCTAATCTGAACTAAAACAAAACTATGATGTCATCCAAGTATGTAGAAAGTGTGATACACACTACCGTTCAAAAGTTTGGGGTCACCCAGACAATTTTGTGTTTTCCATGAAAAGTCACACTTTTATTTCCCACCATAAGTTGTAAAATGAATAGAAAATATAGTCAAGACATTTTTCTGGCCACTTTGAGCATTTAATCGACCCCACAAATGTGATGCTCCAGAAACTCAATCTGCTCAAAGGAAGGTCAGTTTTATAGCTTCTCTAAAGAGCTCAACTGTTTTCAGCTGTGCTAACATGATTGTACAAGGGTTTTCTAATCATCCATTAGCCTTCTGAGGCAATGAGCAAACACATTGTACCATTAGAACACTGGAGTGAGAGTTGCTGGAAATGGGCCTCTATACACCTATGGAGATATTGCACCAAAAACCACACATTTGCAGCTAGAATAGTCATTTACCACATTAGCAATGTATAGAGTGGATTTCTGATTAGTTTAAAGTGATCTTCATTGAAAAGAACAGTGCTTTTCTTTCAAAAATAAGGACATTTCAAAGTGACCCCAAACTTTTGAACGGTAGTGTAAGTAGTACACACTGTGTCACAGCACTGACTGATTACATCAACCTTTACACAGATGGTAAGATCTTCATTGGGGATTTGCTGATTGGTAAAAAGCAAGGGTACATTTTCTCAGTAAATTCACAACTGTATGATTTCATTGTAACATTTGTGTCTGGATCACTGAAAACCACCTGCTTTTTCACCACGTCGAGAAAAATACATACTTTCTTAATTTTGAGTGCTACTGGGGTCCAAGAACATTTACCATTAATATAATATATGAGGAAATTACTGCTGGATATTTTTTTCAGTCTTTTTGCAGATTCAGTAACAACTCCCAGAGTCCAATGATCACAGGCTTCCACATCCACCTGCCAGGTGTGCACTCCTGAACTGAAGCCTTCTGAGCCCAGGATGTAGGTGAGGCATGTTGTTGCTGTAGAGTTCGATAAAAATGGGATTAAACATAGAACACTTGTCAAATCTGGAGATACCTCAAGGTTAGATGTTGTGGTATTTGGGTCCAGAATTACTGGATCTAAAAAAAAAAAGGGGGGGGGGAGAGCATGTTATATAATTTTGATAGTAAACATTCAATATTAAGAACTGTATTATTGTATAATATCTAATTTACATTAATTATTGTCTTAAAGTTAGTGGCAACATTTACATACAGCCTAAGCATCCATCAGTAATTTTTCTATCAGATTTAGTTTGCTTGTTCTGCACATGTGTCTGAGTTATGATTCACTTCTGCTGAGATATAAACAGTCATGTAAGAAAACACAGCTCACATTACAGAGTTTATATATTCACCAGAAATTCAGTGAGGACCAGCACATGGTAACAAAGAGGATAAAAACCTAGTTAAATTTCTTGACTTCCAGACAACCAGACTGTTCATGTTCCTGAATGTGAGACAAATATGAGCTGCATTATGAATTAAAATCAGATTGGGATGTTGTTATGGTAAAACTGAAACTGCCCAGTTTAGGATCCATATAAACTGTTCATTTGGAATGTACAATGCACATAAATAAAGACTTCATTTGAATTGATGAAAATCTTTTGCATAAACTTAGACATTGGACTATAGTGTGTACTTACAGTACAATATTTGTACAGTACCAATCATCACTTTGTAAGTGTACAATTACTGAATTTGAAGCCATGGCTGAAAGGTTAGAGAAGCAGCTCTGGGACCAAAAGGTTGTTGGTTTGATTCCCTGGACCAGCAGGAATGGCTGAAGTGCCCTTGAGCAAGACATCTAACCCCCAACTGCTCCCCGGGGCTGCCCATGGCTTGTTCATTGCTCTGGATAAGAGCGTCTGCTAACCACCTGTAATGTAATGAATGTTGTCTATCTGTTGCTTGGCACAATGTACTGCACTCAACCAGGTTCAATAATGGAAAATTACTTAAAACATGTAAAATTTGGGTTTGCACCAATGTATATTCAAATCCTTTGTTGTACAAACTAGGAAGCTATGAAAATACAAAAAACAAACTGTGACCATTAACCAAATCAGTGGATGACATTAAATTCCAGCTCTGTCCATAACTTTTGAAGTAAGGGGTATCTGGAAAAGAGTAGTAAGCAAACCCCAAACCACTGATGTTTAAAAAAGGTGGGGGTTCCAGGGGACCTCCCCCAGACAATTCTTAAAATATAGATGTAAAACAGTGCATTCTGAGTGATGGAGAGTGCAGTATTTTGCACCTCAGAGTAAATAAAATGTTCTTCTTGATCTCATGATTTAGATGGGTAATATGTAAAAAAAGATCAAATTAATGAAAATTAAAGTAAAGGTTCTCTAATAATTTCATATGAGTTTGACCTATTTTCAAGTTTTATACGTCAATCACTTGTAACATATGTGGAATCACTGGCTACCCATGTGATATTCCATAGGGGAGACTTGGGATGAGTTGTCAGCTTTTGTAGCTTATGTGAAATTCTTTGCAGGTCACATCACATTCATATTGCATTCGAAAAGATTTACAGTGGTGCTTGAAAGTTTGTGAACCCTTTAGAATTTTCTAAAGTAACCTAAAACATCACCAGATTTTCACACACGTCCTAAAAGTAGATAAAGAGAACCCAGTTAAACAAATGAGACAAAAATATTATACTTGGTCATTTATTTATTGAGGAAAATGATCCAATATTACATATCTGCTAGTGGCAAAAGTATGTGAACCTCTAGGATTGAGCAGTTAATTTGAAAGTGAAATTAGAGTCAGGTGTTTTCAATCAATGGGATGACAATCAGGTGTGAGTGGGCACCCTGTTTTATTTAAAGAACAGGGATCTATCAAAGTCTGATCTTCACAACACATGTTTGTGGAAGTGTATCATGGCACGAACAAAGGAGATTTCTGAGGACCTCAGAAAAAGTATTGTTGATGCTCATCAGGCTGGAAAAGGTTACAAAACCATCTCTAAAGAGTTTGGACTCCACCAATCCACAGTCAGACAGATTGTGTACAAATGGAGGAAATTCAAGACCATTGTTACCCTCCCCAGGAGTGGTCGACCAACAAAGATCACTCCAAGAGCAAGGTATGTAATAGTCAGCGAGGTCACAAAGGACCCCAGGGAAACTTCTAAGCAACTGAAAGTCTCTCTCACATTGGCTAATGTTAATGAGTCCACCATCAGGAGAACACTGAACAACAATGGTGTGCATGGCAGGGTTGCAAGGAGAAAGCCACTGCTCTCCCAAAAGAACATTGCTGCTCATCTGCAGTTTGCTAAAGATCACATGGACAAGCCAGAAGGCTATTGGAAAAATGTTTTGTGGACGGATGAGACCAAAATAGAACTTTTGGTTTAAATGAGAAGTGTTATGTTTGGAGAAAGGAAAACACTGCATTCCAGCATAAGAACCTTATCCCATCTGTGAAACATGGCGGTGGTAGTATCATAGTTTGGCCCTGTTTTGCTGCATCTGGGCCAGGACGGCTTGCCATCATTGATGGACCAATGCCCCTCCCTCGCAGCTGGCTCGCTGCACCCATGGTGTCCCCCTCCCTTCTTTCTCTTCTGTGTCTTTTAACCCCCCCCCCCCCCCCCCCCCCCACACACACACAGGTGAATGACTCCCATATCACTGGTGCAGAGGTGAAGACTTGGCCAGTATGCTGGCACTGCGGGGAACCCGGGCATCTCTAGGGTCAGTGCTCTGCGATGGAGGTGGGAGCTGTGGTCTGGATCCCCAATGCACCAGAGACCACCATCGAGCAGGCTGGAGCATATCACATACCAGTGAATATTCAAGGGGATACATATCATGCATTGGTGAATTCTGGCTGTAATCAGACCTCAATCTACCAAAGCCTGGTGCAAGGTCAGGCATTGGAGAGACCACAAGTGGTAAAAGTTCTGTGCATACATGGGGATGTGTAACAGAGGTTTCTTTTAGTCCAACTAGTTGTCAGACACCAAAGAAGAGTCAAGGGAATATCAATCTATTACAGTTTTATTAAAGCCAACACTAATGGGAAGAGAAGGGGAATCAGAGCTAGCCACCTACTACCAGGATTTAATGACACACTGACACAACCCACACAGGCAAATACTAAATACACAGCAATTTCGATGCAAAGCATTTAAGAAACATTCATGATTTCTGGTTGACACCTCACAGAACACAAACTCAAGAAAAGGCCCGACAGTAGGCAGGTACACTCCGGCTACAGCCAGCAGTCCCTGGGTTATTAGCTAAGGTTAAGGATTAATGAATGGAATAAAATTCTTTATTTGTTTGATAAAAGCTATGATACTAAGAAAAGTCAGGATAAAATAAATGCAACCACAGAGGACAGATACCGGTACTGTACATTTATCCCTGACCACTGGCTGAGCCACCTGGAGGAGGCAGATGGTGTACAGCATCTCAGCACAGGTCGGCTGCCCTGACTGGGACAAAACAGAACTCAAAAAAGTAAACACACCCATAATATCACAACAGTCACAAAACTCAAATAAAAAAAATGGCTTCAGCTTTAGGCTGACTGCTATGAAATATAGGTAAACAACAAACTGAACAACTGTTAACTCAAGGCTACTGATTGTAATTAATTAGGACTAAGGACAAACACTGTGAATATAGCAGCTGACTGAAAACAGTTACTTGTTCTTCCCTCCAGGCCAAGTCACAATCACTGTAGCCTCAAACAAGATAAAACAACATCACATGTGACACAGCATAAAAAAACACACACAAAAAAACAGAACTGCATGCCATCCACCTTACTCACTGTAGACACAAAGGAGACCAAGCAGGGCCTCTATTGGCACACTTTATATAGGGCATTCTTTTTCTCCCCTCATGGCCACTACACTTCCTGCTTAATTGCACTGGCTCCCCCCATTGCACTGGTCCCATCATTACACCCATATTATTCCTTCATCAGTCCATCTTGTTACAGTTATTCATGAATATCCACAAGTGTCCATCCACATTCTATTTGGGGGGGGGAGCATAGAGGTGGTGGTTAACCCACACCTCACCCACCCACTGATTCTGGGGACTGACTGGCTGGGGTTTAAAGGTTTATTGGAGTGTGTAGTAGTGGGCGGGTCCTGCAGTAACATGTCACATGGGGATTCCGGTGTAGCACTGACTCGGGAAGCTGGCTCAGATCCATCCACATCAGCACTGCATCAGGGTAATATGAGGAGCGGGAAACAGCCTACCCCTCCTCCCTCTCTTGGGGATTCCCTTCAGGATTTTCGATTAGAGCAAATGTGAGACGAGACTCTGCATCATGCCTTTGCCCAAGGGAGAGTAATCGATGGTCAACCTCTCCAGCCAGATGTGACACCCTCCTTCCCATACTTTGCAATTATTAAAGATAGGCTGTATCAAGGGATGCAGGACACTTAAACTGGTGAACAGATAACTCCATTATTAATCCCACAGAGACATAGGGAACTCATATTCCATGTAGCTCTTCACATAGTAAAAACAAAATTCAGTACATTCTCAACTTGTGCGTAAAGCTCCACACACTCATTCACTTAACCAAGGAGAATTTCTGGCAGGCACAAGAACATCAGGCCTGGCTGTACAACAGGGGTGCACACCTTACAGAGTTCATTCTGGGAGATAAAGTACTTGTATTATTGCCTACTTTGAGCTCCAAATTGATCACCAATGGCAGGGGCCTTTCAGGTCACACAGTGAATCGGGGACATCGACTATTAGGTGAGGTGAATGGATAGGGACAGGGCACTACAAATATACCACCTCAACCTGTTAAAACATTGGAATGAGGGGGTGCCTGTGGCATTGGCATCAGTAGTTCCTGAGAGGGCAGAGCTGGGGCCGGAGGTAAAAACAAAAGTAACCACTCAAGCCGCTCTGGTCCCCTGCAGGGGCAGAGCCAAGGGGTGGCCAGTGGTGGCCAAGGCCACCCTAAATTAATCTCTGGCCACCCCTCTGGCTACCCCCAACACTGCTTTGTCAGCAACTGTTTTGTGGAACTATGTCTGTATGCAGTCGTTTCCATCAGGATGCAATTCAACAGTGCACTCTCAAACCAGTAGTTCTCCACCCAAACAGTAGGTGGTAGCAATACACTCAACTTGAATATCACCCACCACCAACACAATTACAGAAGAAGAACAAGCAGCTGTCTATAGATAACTTGCAACTACGTGATCAAAATGTGCTATGTCATGAGCGTCAGCTATGATGGTGAATATACAAAGCAAGTAGGATGGTAGCCGCTGAAAGCATCATCGAGTGGCCATCAAGTGGGTGGTCCTCACCCTCCAGTACTACCTGCTGTGGCACCCTTTCACCCTCTGTTCGGACCATGCACCACTCCAGTGGCTCCACTGCATGAAGGATGCCAATGCAGGGATCACCCCTTGGTATCTTGCCCTCCAGCCTTTTAAATTCAAGGTGATCCACAGACCGGAGCGCAGATGGTGGTGGTGGACCTTCTGTCCCATCGGGGGGGAGTCTGTTGCAGGCCGGACAGCTCCCTGGCCTGAGTCAGGCAGTGGGGGTATGTGGCAGCGGGGGCATGGTCAAGTATTAGTTTGTGAATGGAGGGCGGGGCCAGGGAAGGTGAGTGGCAATGTTATTACACCTCTTGTCAATTAATGTGTGTGGGTCTGTTGCAGTGATGATGGAGCAAAGAAAAGGAGGGAGAGAGCGACGAGGGGGTGCTCTCTTCTGAACAGAGCATGTATGTGTGTGTCAAATAAAAGCTGAAAAGCAGTAGAAAAGAAAGTGACAATAAAGCCTGTGTTGACACCAGTTCCTGCCTGTCCGCGCTTCAGTATTCCACCCACATCAGAAACAGACTACAAATAAAACAAATGAATGTCATAGCAATGTGATTCTTTTCATCTAAAAAGATCACTTTTCTCAGTGAATAAAAACAAGTCACATAATGCAAAGGAAATTTACTTTTTTGGGGAAAAAACAAAAACAAACTGCTGGAGTAACGGGCAATGGAGCGTTTATAGGTGGCAAAATTGCTAGCTGCTGGCAATTATTGACAGGGCTGAAATCCAGTTTTAAAAAAGTGGTAAAGAATATGGCACTGTCAGGTCAAACGAGGGGTTAGTTAGAGAAACAGAGCAGACAAGAGTAGCCAAAGGAGCTGGAGAGATCCAGAGCTCACATTCACATACAGTTAGGACAGACGTGCTTCATCTTCTCCCACACTTGGTATCTCAGGTTCCCCATGTGTTTAGCCACATCGATCACAGACCCTGAATCAAGCTTTAGATCTGGTACCGTGAAGTTAACTCTGAAACACACACACAGTTATACTATGTTAGTAAATGTAAGCGTGAGGACTAAAATAACCCAAACACTATTTAGTAGGCATGATTCAATTCACAGTATTGTGTTCATTATTCAATTTTCCCACAATGTCTTTGAAAAAAAAATGAAGAAAATTTTATTACCAAAAAGTTTGCTACATTTCCTATTTTTATGAACTTAAATATTCCTTTTGTTAAATAAATAAATAAATAAATAAAACTTTGTTTCATTTTCTAAATAACCAACAATAATTATTTCCCCATGTTTGTAAAGGTTGGAATAAAATATATATATATGTTATTTACCAGCTGGGAGGTCCGTATGGTGAAATACCGTGACCGAGGTCTTGAAAGTACTGACTGAAGCCCTCTGGGCCGAGGTCAGTATTTAAGGCCGAGGTCACAGTATTTCACCATATGGACCGACTTTAAGCTGGTAAATAATATATTTATTTATTTATTTATTTACCAAATTCTAACAGAAAACGAGAGCGCCCGAAAGGGAAAACCGAGCCGAGGCAAGCCGCCATTTTGAATCCTCATTCACGGCTGTAATGCAAATTGCTTCCTCCTCGGTATACAAGTGCACTTCCATGGCAGGAAAAAAAAAACATTTTGCCGCCTATGTAGTCCCCTATTTATACAAACAGGAGTCATTCAGGATTCAGCCATGTTTTTGCTAGGCGTTAGCAATAGTTACAGGTTTTTAGCTTTCTCCTGAAGTGTTTTCTTTTATTTCATCTTCCTCAGGGTAGTAAAACTCGCTTTCGCTGTGAAGACTGTCGTTATCACTATCCATGATGTAAAATTCATGCTAATCTCCTGAGAAATGCGAAAATAAATGTTGACAAAAACTGCTACTATGTTTGTTGTTGTTGTGAACGAGCGCATTGCCAGAGGTCCGTAACCAGGGTCCATAACTCGCTAGACAATCAGAGTGCAGGATTTGATGGAAACCAGACTGCGAAAAAAATAAAATTGCCTATTAACTAAAATATTATTTTCTTAAAAATGAAAATGTAAATAACAAATATGCCTTTTCTATATAAACATTTATAAACATTTGCTATGCTGCTATTTTCTTCTCATTTCTTTGTCTTTCAGCAGCCTGTAAAAAGAGAGCTCCGATTTATTGCTAAATCTATTTGTACACAATCACACACATTATCTTTCACATATTAGGTTTGGGTTTTTTTTCTGTTTTTGTGGCATTAGAGCTGTTTTACTTCAGTCTATGGTGAAATAATGTATTTCCGCTGTTATTCTATCCACATTCACTGGATATGAGCAATTGCGCTCTCTGATTGGCTATTCTGCTACTAGGATATCAGCTCATATACCGCAAATAAAGAAAAACAAAATGGTGGAGTGCATCAAGTCAGATATATCATTTTATCATCAAGTATTTAAAAGAAACAGAAATAGCTCAAAGAATATACTGTAGTTGTTTTTCCCCCAATAGCTCCTGTTCCACACTCCAGCCCAGTTGGTGGTGGTAATGCATGGTTAAGTTGGTTTACCAACCGCCAAAAAACTCTAAAGAGCAAAAATAAAATGGCAGAGCATGTTACTGAACCAACCGAGGACGAAATTAAAAACTCTGCTCGAACCCCCCCCCCAAAATAACGCAGCAAGACATGGAATAAAAGTATTTGATGGTAAGAACATATTTTTAATTTTTCAAGAATTATTATCACATTTTTCACAAAGTGCTCCTGTCATTTCATTGATTTGTTTACATTCTAAGTGGAAATGATTTTGATGGATGTTTTGTACAAAGTTTTTATTTATCAAATTTGCTAAAAATAAAAATACTGTTTCTCAAAATCCAGTGAATGTGGACAGAATAAAACAGTTATTCCACTCAATCTCGTTGTACATGGATTATAGCCAACTCGGTGCCATGCATCTCGTCCGCTATCAGCTCATGTACAACTCGATTTCATGGAATAACTGTTAATTATACATTATTGCACCCTCTGATGGCTAAACAACTAAACTGCAGCTAGGATAAACTAAGATTAAGCAGTCTGATAATAATCACATTTAATTTTTTATTTCATTGATTCGAAGCATCATAAATTTGAACGTGATTTATTGTTACAGGATATAATCACTATTTATGAGGTGACGTACTGTATGGAGAATAGTAGCCAAGGTGGATAGTATTCAATATTATAAAAATGTAACATTTAACAAAATGTAAGAAAAATCTAATATACTAGTGCATTTCAAAGAATTCAATATTGTAAAAAAAAAGTTCAAAATTTTCCATCAGTTATTTAAGAAAGTGAAATTTAATATATTCTCGACCCATTACATATAAACTAAAATGTTTCAAGCTTTATTCTATTTTAATTTTTATAATTATGACCTAGGGGCAGCACGGTGGTGTAGTGGTTAGCGCCGTCGCCTCACAGCAAGAAGGTCCAGGTTCGAGCCCCGTGGCCGGCGAGGGCCTTTCTGTGCGGAGTTTGCATGTTCTCCCCGTGTCCGCGTGGGTTTCCTCCGGGTGCTCCGGTTTCCCCCACAGTCCAAAGACATGCAGGTTAGGTTAACTGGTGACTCTAAATTGAGCGTAGGTGTGAATGTGAGTGTGAATGGTTGTCTGTGTCTATGTGTCAGCCCTGTGATGACCTGGCGACTTGTCCAGGGTGTACCCCGCCTTTCGCCTGTAGTCAGCTGGGATAGGCTCCAGCTTGCCTGCGACCCTGTAGAACAGGATAAAGTGGCTACAGATAATGAGATGAGATGAGAATTATGACCTACATTGCAAAAAAAAAAACCAAAAAACATCTCAAATTATCAGGATATTTCATTTTGAGTTTGAGTAAAACCATATGAATCCCATGTATTTCTCAGTCTGGTTCAGTCCACACAACCACAATCATGGGGAAAACTGCTGACTCCACAGTTGTCCAAAAGACAATCATTGACATCCTCCACAGGGAGGGTCAGCCACAGAAGTTCATTGCTGAAAAGGCTGACTGGAAAAGATGCACAAGCAACCGTGATGAGCGCAGCCTTGAGAAGATTGTCAAGAAAAGTCGATTCAAGAACTTGGGAGAGCTTCACAAGGAGTGGCCTCAGGCTGGGGTCAGTACATCAAGAGCTACCATGCACAGACATCTTCAAAAAAGGGCTACAACTGTTGCATTCCTCATATCAAGCCCCTCCTGAACCAGAGACAATGTCAGAAGCATCTTACCTGGGCTAAGGAGAGAAAGAACTGAGCTATTGCTCAGTGGTCCAAAGTCCTCTTTTCAGATGAAAGTAAATTTTGCATTTCATTTGGAAATCAAGGTCCTAGAGTCTGGAGGAAGAGTGGAGATACTCAGAATCCAAGGTGTTTGAAGTCCAGTGTGAAGTTTCTGCAGTCTGTGATGATTTGGGGTGCCATGTCATCTGCTGGTGTTGGTCCACTGGGTTTTATCAAGTCCAAAGTCAATGCAGCATCTCCCAGGAGATTTTAGAGCACTTCATACTTCCATCTGCTGACGAGCTTTATGGAGATGCTGATTTCCTTTTCCAGCAGGACTTGGCACCTGCCCACAGTGCCAAAACTACTACCAAATGGTTTGCTGACACTGATATTACTGTGTTTGACTGGCCAGCCAACTTGCCTGACCTGAACCCCAGAGAGAATCTATGGGCTACTGTCAAAAGGAAGATGAGAAACACCCGACCCAAAAATACAGACGAGCTGAAGGCTGCTATCAAAGCAACCTGAGCTTCAAGGACACCTCAGCAGTGCCACAGGCTGATTGTCTCCATGCCACACCCCACTGATGCAGTAATTCATGGTAAAGGAGCCCCAACCAAGTACTAAGTGTATAAATGAACACACTTTTCAGAAGTTGGATAGTTCTGTATTATCCTTTTTGATTGAGCTTAGGAAATATTCTAATCATCATTTGTAATTTCTGATTTTCATGAGCTATATAAACCAAAAAAGGCTTGAAATATTTCACTTTACATGTAATGAACATTGAATATAGGAAAGTTTACCTTTCTGAATTAAATTACAAAAAAACCCAACTTTTTCTCGATATTCTAATTGTTTGAGATGCACTAGTATAACCAAAATTATTATTATTATTATTATTATTATTATTATTATTATTATTATTGGGGGGAGGGGGATGTTGACACACACCACTGATGTATGAAAAAATGATTTTTTTCTTTACCTTTCCTCTGTTTCACTGAATTTCTGGGAAGAAAAAATAAAGAAAAACAAACTTTATTAATTTCCTTTGTTTCTTATGAGCAGAATATATGTGAAAACTACAGATAAAATACATACATGTAAGAAAAGACTCTCATCATGCCCGAGGTCATCCTTAATATTTTTTATTCGTTCAGATAAAGAAGTATGCAATCCTTCAACTTCTGCAATCTTCTCTGTAATCTTCTCACTCTTCTTTTTCTGTTCAACTCTCAGTGCAGATAATCGAGCCTCCTCTTCTTCTCTGAGGAACTGATGAAGCTTCTTAAACTCCTCCTTTATGTGCGTCTCTGTCTTTTGACCCTGAGACTGGGAAAGAGGACAAGTCCCCGTGTTTTTCTCCACTAAGAGCCAAACTGTACTATATAAATATAATACTATTTCATAACACAGATATCAAATACCTGGAGTTTTGTAGCTGAGGTGTTAAAAGTGGACTTTTTGGAAACCAAGTTTTGCAGCTTGCCCTCAAGCTCCTGCAGAGGTTTTTGAAGTCTATTCTGAAAAGAAAAATGCTATTTTACACTTAAAATGTATAAATATAAAATGTTTTTGCTATACAATATAAAGAAGACATGGCGCATCTACCTACACTATGTGGTTGAAAGTTTATGGACACCTGACCATAATATCAATATGTGCTTTTTAAATATCCTCTTCTAAAAGCATGGCTATTAATATTCAGTTGGACCCCCTTTACTGTTACAATAAGTGCCACTCTTCTGGGAAGGTTTTCCACTAGATTTTGGAGTGGCTGTAGGGATTTTTGTTCATTCATACAAGGGCATTAGTGAGGTCAAGTGCTTCCCCACATAGTTTATTAATGCTACAGTAATGCTGCACTGTGAGCCAGCCTAGTGGTTAGTGTGTCCACCTCTTGATCAAGAGATCGCGAGTTCTACTCATGGTCGGGTCATACCAAAGACCATCATAAAAATGGTACCTACTGCAGTCTGGCAAGGCACGCTGCAATACAGATGTGAGTGGGGAGTCAAACTCTCGTGGTTACCAGAAGACCTGCCCCCCACTATAACCCTAGCTGTATAAGCGAGAGGCCGAGGGCTACGGAAACAGAGATCGGAGTGGCCCGACGTGCCTTAACGGTCTGGTTACTACTGGGATGGGAGACTGCCTGGGAATACCAGGGCACGGCATGGGAAGGACTTTAGACTTAGACAGTAATGCTGTACAAAGACATACAATGCAGAGATGTTCGCAAGTCAGAAAATAAAAGTCCAAATCAATTCTTGAGTCTTGACCTTACTGCCTATCTTACCTTCAAATCTGAAGTCTTTAAGCTCAAGTCTTGAAGTCAGTGTGAGATGAAGTGACTTCACCAAAAGCTGGATTTTTTTCTAACCATTTTTACTAATCTTTACAAGGGGGCCAATATTCGTGGAGGGCACTGTGTGTGTATGTGTGTGTATTACACCATACACCATTAACACAAGGCTTCCTTTTCTGCACCAGTTTTAACTGGTGTTTGTGGATGTAACTCCGTATTGTAGCTTGACAAAGGTTTGTTGAAGTAATCCCAAGCCCATGTGGTTCTATCAGCTATAGATGAATGACGATTCTTGATGCAGTGCCGTCTGAGGGATCGGAGATCATGGGGGTTCAGATTAGACTTGTGCCCTTACCCTTTACATACCTTGAAGGGTCAAATACCTTTTCACCGAACTGTAGCAAATATGATAGAACTTATCAGGAAATATTTTGTACTAAAATGTTTAAGAAATCTAAAAAGTTTATACTTTACCTTGTGTTCCTCAGCTGCTTTGGTGATGGAGCAGAAGTTGTGTTCTTTATGGTCCTCAGACACACATTTCAAACACACCAGCTTCTGGTCATCTGTGCAGAAGAGCTCATGTTTCAAATCATGGACAGCACAGATCACACCTTGATTTTGTGCTGAAATCCTGCATCTCTTCTCCTCAAGGAAAGACTCACACACACTCTTAAGAGTCAGATTGTTACGTGCAGAGCGTTTTGTAGTGTGTCTGCACAGTGGACAGTCCTTCCTCAGCTTCTCACTCCAGCTTTTCTCGAGACAGTCCTTGCAGAAACTGTGACTACAGGGCAGTATCACTGGATCCTTAAAGATTTCAATACAAATAGAGCACATGAGGCTTGCTTCCAGATTATTGTGAGACGATGCCATGACTGCTTCATTATAACCAAGAACCAGAAGAACAACTCAGAGTGTTTCCTGTTATAGGATTCACCTTCAGAGAAATGAAACTGAAGGTTTTTAAGGAATTTAATTTGGTTTGCATATGGTTGAGGGAGAAACAAAAAGAAGGTATGTCACTTACAGACTACTGAAATCATATACCATGCTGTTCTAAGTACTAAAAAATGCAGCACAGTTATAACCAAACAAGTCAGACAAGAAAGTCAAGTTTATTTGTATTGCACTTTTAACAACATTGTCGCAAAGCAGCTTTACAGAAAATTAAAGACTTTCAACATGAGATAATTTTATCCCTAATTTATCCCTGATAATGAAACCTGCAGTGACAGTGATGAGTAAAAACTCCCTCAGACAACACAAGGAAGAAACCTCGAGAGGAACCAGACTCAAAAGGGAACCCATCCTCATCTGGCTGATAACAGATAGCATGATTATAAATAATTCACTTCTATTACTGTGTCCTATAGAGTCACAAAGTACAACTGTGTAACCAGGAAATTCATTATAATTTAACAGGAAGTCTGTTTTGTTGAAGTTATAAACTGTTCATTGATAGAGACTTAAGTGCAAAACTGTTCATGACAACTGCAGTCCTAAAGTTATCATGGTGATTGTAGTCCGAAACCCTAAATGTATTTCTATAAGTGTCCAGAGTGTCTTCCAAGTACGACTTTCGACTGTCCATAAGGGGCCGTCCTCTACAGGAGCAATGTGATGAGACTCCAGCCAGATGTAGAGCATCAGGATGGATCAGGCAGGTCCGAGGAGCAGAAGAGGTCAGCATCTCTGGTGTCTCAGGATCGACATGTAACAGAGAGACAGACAGAAGGAGAGACAGGGAGAGGGAATGACGCAGGTTGCCAAGGATGCCATTCTTAATCCTGTAACCAGGAAATGTAGATGCCTCTGGCTACAACCTGTTAGATCCAACATGGCACACATCCAAACATGTAAAGGTAGACTCCATTCCCAAACCCTAAACTTTGTACATCATCGCACATGTATATACTAAATGCTTTCCATATCTCTCTCTCTGCCCACATCCAATCCTGCAGGCTGTAGCCATGACATACTTGAGGAAATCAACTTTTCCACTTCCTTTTATAGAGGAAGTACTGGATATTTAACTTGCAATTTGCAATGAACTTTGAGATTTACCCTGAAAATGGGAAGTATGAGAAGAATGTGGTGTGTTATATTTAAATAACTAATATCACACTCGGTAATCAAACAGAGACCAGCAAACTCAGTGTTACTGTAAGATAGTTTCTCCTTGAGGACCCAAACTTTATGGAATGAGGTTCACTAATTGTAATCAGTGTGATAATTGGCTATTAGTTTGTACAGGTATGGCATTACTTGAACGTTTGACTTGAGGAATGATGATACTGTAGTCACCTGCAGGTGTCACCATTTGACCTGAATAATTTTTCCACTCAAGCAATTAGTCTCATCTCATCATCTCTAGCCACTTTATCCTGTTCTACAGGGTCGCGGGCGAGCTGGATCCTATCCCAGCTGACTACGGGCGAAAGGCGGGGTACACCCTGGACAAGTCGCCAGGTCATCACAGGGCTGACACACAGAAACACACAACCATTCACACTCACATTCACACCTACGGTCAATTTAGAGTCACCAGTTAACCTAACCTGCATGTCTTTGGACTGTGGGGGAAACCGGAGCACCCGGAGGAAACCCACGTGGACAAGGGGAGAACATGCAAACTCCACACAGAAAGGCCTTCATTGGCCTCTGGGCTCGAACCCAGAACCTTCTTGCTGTGAGGCGACAGTGCTAACCACTACACCACCGTGCCGCCCCCTAAAACAAACATACTTGTACAAATCAGAAGCAGCATCCGGTCTCTGTATCTTGGAAACCTGGTCCATGGACTCTTTTTTTTTTTTGGTGGGGGGCAAAAATCCCTTTGCCCAATTTACTCCTTTTTTGTTTTGATTTTTTCAAAATAGCAACAAAATGGCAGCGGGAGTTCATTTATTCTTCATCAGTGTTGCTGCGATTTAAATGACAAATTTGTTCATATTTTTGAAAATACAGTCTATTATAAAATATCATGGGTGAGTGCAAACAATAATAACAGCTGCACAAGTGGTTGATCAGTATGAGCGTGTGTATCACCCCATTAACAGCTAACAGGAAGGAATTTAATGCTAAATATTTGTATCTCTTTTCTGCTGACTCAAAAAGAGGAAGTGGGCATTTTCATGACTTTTTGCTCAAGATGTAAAAGATAAAGGTAGCACAGTGACAGACGCAAGTGTGCACAGTGATAACTTATAAAATAACAGCTCCTTTAATACATTTATAAATTCATTATGAAGACCCTCCACATCTTCATCCTCTGCCTGAACACAGGTAAGGAATTCATTTCATAATATTCATCATTATTAGCAGCAGTGTCTTTAGAAAATTATTTTGTAATACATACACACATGCAGACAATGTGTGTGTTTTAAATAATTAGAAGGTACAGCAAGACTTCATGTATCAATTTGTGCCAGGGTGTCATGGTGGTGCAGTCTGTAGCATTGGCACCTCAGAGCTCCAGGTTCCCAAAGTCTCTCCTGAGCTCAGGTTACAGTTCACATTCTCCATCTATCTTTGTGGGGTTCCTTCAGGTTCTCCAGTTTCCACTAACCTCCCAAAACCATGCTGGGAGGTTGGCTGGCTAAGAGAAATTGCCCCTAGCTATGAATGATCGATAGGCTCTGGATCCACCACCACCCTGACCATGATCAAGATCAATGAATCAATTAACTTCGGTCAGTCAACTAAAGAAAAACAATCACTGGTCAAAATATCACTACCTTTGTATGGTTAGGTGGAAAAAACAGGAGGAAGACATTTGGGAGCCTTAAGAGTCTTCTCTTATTACTAGTACAAGCTCCCATTATGTTGATGTGCCTTTTGTTAATGAGTTGAACATGTTTTTAGTCAGGACTTTGGCCACGACTACAGTGACTGCCTACACAGGTGGAGGAATCAACATCAAGTGCAAATATGAAGATGAACACAAAACCAAAACCAAATCCTTCTGTAAGATGGGAACACAGCACAGGTGTCTGTCACAAATAAACACAGAAGCTCACAAGGAATGGATCCATAAGGGCAGGTTCTCGATTCAAGACACCAAACAGAAGGGATTCTTCAGCGTGTTGATCAGAGAACTAACTGTGGAGGACACTGGAACATATCGATGTGCTGTTGGCAGCTCTGATCAAACCTACACTGTAGTGAACCTCAACATTGAAGGTGATGGGGTCTTAAAATATCATTTAGCAGAAGAACCATGCTGTAAACCTGCTTTTCTGTCGAACTTGAAGGAAAACTCCACCCTGCTTGTTAATCTTTATAATTAATATGATCTTTGAGAGCATCCAAGATTTATATTGTAATGAAATTCTTCACTGATTATTGATGTACTTTAACTGACAAACACATCAGCTGCCAAAGCTTCAATGTTTCATGCTAATACTGCCATTAAGGTCATCATGCTCATCATCTCGTATCTTTTGAGCCAAGTATCTAGTCAAGCCAGGTATTTGCTGTAACGCCATGTCATATAGCTGCATTACATGTCAGGACTTAAAAGCTGTACTGCCTTTCAGATTTTTCAAGTGTAGGTCATAAAAAGAATTTTCCCCCAACACACAGTTATTTTTGTTTAGTGACCAAAAGCTACTGAATTCGAATCACAGACTTCCAAATTTATACGTTTTTTTTTTTAAACAGAGCAAGTAATGACTTTCGAGCCACGTGTCCCTAAATTCTCCGCTATTTTTTCCTGCTTCACCATGATGCAATTCAAGATACTACATCACACATCATGTGGTGGGCTTTTGCTGTTCATGCAAGGCATTGTGGGAAACAAATTTGAAACAGGAGAGAAAAATGGAGGACGTGAGTGTGCGAATGAAATGTGAAAGACCGATGACAGTAATGTAAAGAAAGCAAGAAGAAAAGACGTTATGTTATATACGAAGGAAAGGAAACGCAGGACCAAACTAATAAATATGGGCGCTCAGCGAGCACCTCGGCGTGATCAGCTGTTCGTTTAGCGACAGAATGATGGAACTGTCAGTGCACGCTCAAAGGGAAACCTGTAGATGGCAGTAATGCGACACTGTGGATGCCAGCTGCTGTAAAACCCAAAAGAAGAAGGTAAACCTGCGCATGCGCACACGGACTTCCTCTGTCTGCTTGACTGCACCAAGCGAGCGATTTCATGCACATTATTTGCTTGAACTCTTTATCCCTTAAAGCAGTTGCTACAGCCACCCTTATATATGTATATACTGTTCACCCTTAGAACATATTTACAAGAAAAAAAGTCTAAAGACAAGGTTTTAGACAAGGCGTCATATGTCGTCATTAAGACGTAAAGAGTTAATCCCCTCAAATTAAATAACTTCCCAGCCACAGAATGGCCTGATATTTTGTGAGATATTACAGAAATAAACAGATATCACACTCACCACATTTCCAAGGGAACGCACAACATGTTTTGACATTTAAAGAGCAGGCTACATCTCTTATTAGATGCCTATAATCAGAAGACATAGTTTGACTTTAATGATATTTCATTAGCATTTCATACTGTTGTTAACATTCTGCTTGTAAATTTATATGATTTATTTATTATACCGCTAGACCGCCAGTGCTAGGATTAGCTATCTTACTATAATTAAGCACTAAACTGAAAACTGAAATGTTTGCTTGATTTTGATGCTGGATTTCTCACAAATGGCAAAGGATTATCATAAATGATCTCAATGTCAGTCACTGATAGTGAGTAAAAATAAATTATGCAAAACCTAACCATTATCCCTGACTTAATGTTTGAGATTTTTTTTATATTCCTACTAAATATCATTGTGATGCTAGCAACAACAACAACAACAACATCCCCTGTGACATCAGAGTAACACAAAACCATTATCTTCTCATGAAATAACAAAAAGTACATCAGCACCTAACAAATTAACACCAGAATCACTAATCACATCCCAAATATTTCAGTGTGTCTCAGGGTGGAAGTTTCTTTTTAAGTGTTTATTCATTCATTCATTTTCTATATCGCTTATCCATTGTGGGTTGCAGGTGAGCTGGAGTCAATCCCACCTCCATCAGTGCATTACTGTATACACACTGTTCTGATCATTCTGTTTTGATTGACAGATCCCTCCTATGAAAAGACCATCAATAAGAATGTTCTGGTAGGAAAAGATATGAACATCACCTGTCAGTACCCAAACTCCTACCGGAGTAACCCCAAGTTTTTCTGCAAGGTGTTGCACAGTCGCATTTGTGCTTATAAAACATCTGTTGAAGAAAGTAGAAAAGCTGTAAAGGAGGAGAAAATCTCTCAGTATGATGACCGAGCAAAGAAAGTGTTCACGGTGATCATGAAGCAGGTGAGAGCACAGGACTCTGGTGAATACTGGTGTGGCGTTGAAGCAGACGGAGGATCTGAACACGGATACAAGATCTATCTCACACGCATCAACATGGTCACCCGTGAGTGAGTACAACTGAAGAAAAAATATTGACAACTCCAGATCAGAAAACGTTGGGACGGTGTAGAAAATGCAAAGAAAGAAAGCAGTAATTTGTAAATGTACTTTGACTTGTATTTCATTGCAGACAGAATGAACCCAAGATATTTCATGTTTTGTGTGTTGGTTAACTTCATTTCATTTGTTAATATACATCCATTCCTGCGTTTCAGTTCTGCAACACATTCCAAAACCAGTTGGGACGGGGGCAATTTAGGGCGAGTAATGAGGTATGACAATTAAATAATGATGTGATTTGAAACAGGTGACTGTAATCATGATTTGGGACAAAATCAGTATCCAGGAAAGGCTGAGTCCTTGAAGAGTAAAAATGGGCTGAGGATCTTCAGTTTGTCAACAAATGTATGAGAAAAATATTGAAAAGTTTAAAAACAATTTTCCTCAAAGAAAGACAGGAAGGGATTTGGATATTTCACCCCCTACAGTTCAGAATATCATTAAACGATTCAAGGAATCTGGAGGAATTTCAGTGTGTAAAGGGCTCCAGCCTAATCTGAACCCCTGTGAGTTCTGATCCCTCACTGCATTAAGAAACCTCATTCATCTACAGCTGATAGAACCACATGGGCTCGGGATTACTTTGGAAAACCTTTGTCAAGCTACAATACAGAGTTACATCCACAAACAACAGTTAAAACTTTACTGTGTAAAAAGGAAGCCTTATGTTAACTGTGTCCAGAAGCGCCGTCGACTTCTCTGGGCTCGGAGGCATCTAGGATACCAGTGGGAACGGGTATTGTGGTCAGATGAATCAGTATTCCATGTGCTCCAGCCCAAAGAGGAAATGAACCATCCAGACTGTTACCAGGAACAAGTCCAAAAGCCAGGGTGTGTCATGGTATGGTGTTGGGTCAGTGCCCTTGGTAAAGGCACCTTACACTTCTGTGATGGAGCATTAATGCAGAAAAGTACACTGAGATTTTGGAGCAACATCTGCTGCCTTCAAGCCGACGTCTTTTCCAGGGAGATTTCAACAAGACGATGCAAAACCACATTCTGCACACGTTACAACGGCATGGCTGTGGAAGAAGAGGGCGTGTCCCCTCTGTCCCCAATAGAGAATGTGTGGAGAATTTAGAAATGAAAAATATGACAGAGACGACCCTGTACTGTTCCACACCTTAAGACCTGTTTACAGGAAGAACGGGACAAAAATAACACCTGAAACCCTTCATCACTTGGAGTCTTCAGTCCATAAACATCTCTGAAGTGTTGGGAGAAGGAACGGGAACATTATAAAGTGGGAAACGCTTTACTGTAACAACTTTATTGAAATGTGTTGCAAGAATCAAAATTTAAATGTGTTTATTTTGAAAAAGGTAAAATATTAAATAATGTGCTGTTATATTGTTTTAAGTCCAATACAGGTCAAAGATCATTTACAAACCGATGCTTTCAGTTTTAATTTCAGTTTCAGCACACCGTCCCAACTTTCTCTGAATTGGGGTCATACAAACATGGCTGCAAAAGTGAATTAACTCACCACAGATTTAGATAATTGATATTAAGTATAGAGCATTATCTGATGGTGTGTATGAGTTTGTGGGCAAAATCAATTCAGTTTCTCTGTTCTGCACATGGTTCAGTAATCTCCTCCGCCCATATGATTTATCACATGTATAAATAGTGTTTAAATGAAGAACTGAAAGGAGCCTGAATTAGCAACTTTATTTCCCCTATGATGAGTGTTTTAACTAACAGAAATTACCCGTGTGTGTGTGTGTGTGTGTGTGTGTGTGTGTGTGTGTGTGTGTGTGTGTGTGAGAGAGAGAGAGAGAGAGAGAGACAGACAGAGATTAAATAGTCAGGTTGTGTGATGTGCAGTTTTGTTTTTAAACAAGAAAAACACATAATACATACTAAAGCAAGCTTCATATCTACAAGAATATTGTTTTCTGAGATACTGTTAGTATTGCACAGTGTTGTGCCAGTTCACACCTTTTCTGAACTAGTTCAAGTTCAGTTCATACATGCTCAAAGTGAACAGTTCACGTTCAAAGTTCACAATTTTAATTCTGAACTAGTTCAAAGTTCAGTTCATTTTACTTTTTGGTGAGATATGAAAATAAAAATATTTTTCAGACCACGAGCTAGAAAATCACTATATGTTCTCTGAAACTGTTCACTGTAGACATTTGCTCATGACACTGCAATTGTGGGTTTCTTACCAGGTGATGAAACATGCAACAGTACAGACAAGGTAGACCAGTTCTATACTTAGTGCAATGAAATATACCAGCATTTAATTAAAGACGTAAATAATATATAGTTTAATATACATATATATTAATTATTTGATATATATTATATAATATGTGTGTGTGTGTGTGTATGAAATGAGCAAAACTCTTGAATGAAGGCAATGAAGGCAAAACTGTTACAAGATGCTCAAAGGCACAAAAAACTTTATTTTTAAGGAAACTGCATATCTTTATGGTTGATAGAGTGATTTTAAGATGTAACTGTAAGATAACTTAATGCAACTTTAGGTAACTAGGTTAACTTTAGGTAACTTTCAAACAGTATTTGGTGACCATTTCTATTCAGTGTTGGGGACGTGGTCTATCTGTTCAAAACAGGAACATGGTTACACTGGTACAAACTGAAAACTGACACACACACACACAGCATGCGTACAGTATCCATGAACTAAAATGACCCCCTACAATGTATACTACCTACTGTACTACTGTATAATAACCACCATGTCCCTAGTTATAGCTTAGAACTGCATTTATATATTAGCTCAAATTTGACACAACTCTGACAAGGAACTTAGTTTAGAGTTGAATTAAAGTCTATTCAAATCACTGTAGTCAAATGTTGAAGCAACTTCTGAGGACACACACACACACATACCCCCACCCCTGAATACTTCTCTGCTCAGGTCAGTCCAAAGAGTTTTTTGTCTTAAATGTTCATAATCAGTATCTGTGCTCTCCGTGCCATCACTTCCACTAGCTTTTTTTTTTTAATTGCAGCGCTTTCTCTCACTCTCGTCATTGGTCTCTCACACACTCCTTCTCTCGCTCCAGCCCATTCTCCTCCTCGCTCTCATCGTTGCCTGCTACGCCTACCCCGCCCTGCTGCAATTCTTCATGGGTAACGTAGTGCGGAAGCCAGTATGTTAATCAACTATTCTCGGCCGGACACTACGTTCCCCGCAATGCATTGCGCACACAATGTCAAAGCCATTTCTGTCCGGTGTGATACATGATTTGAGCGGCACCGGCTGCGGGAATACAGGAGGGGGAGACTTTCTCTCGTTGAGTTTCAAAAGAGAAAACAAATGCCACTCGAGTTATCAAGGGAAAACAAATTCCAACGTTCATTTACAGTGATGTCTGCCGTTCATGACACATAATGTGAACAAATTCACGTTCAAGTTCTTTATTAAAACATGTGTTGCGTTCAGTTCAAAGTTCATGAAAAAATGAGCGTGTTCAGTGAACGCGTTCTTTTGAACTCGTTCACGCACATCACTGGTATTGCAATACTGAATTTTATACTATATATTTTTTTTAAGTATGGGATAAAACCAGCGTGCTGTTATTAGAAAATAATCAACAGTAGGGTGGTGCAGTGACAGATCCAGACCGATGCATCCGATACACGTGCATCAGTCAGAAATATATGTGCACCATTTGACATCGGACATGGAGTAATTGTTTACTTTACCACTAGCCGGCTACATGGGTTATAGCTACGCTCAACCAACAGACTAATGGATCAGGATCAGATACCTGTGGTAAGCAGTGATGCTTCCCTGACCTCGTTACCTGTATTTTCATGATGCTTTGTACAGTGTGACCTGAGACAATGAATCTAGGTCAAACCAATAAAATGGTCCAAAAAGAGGTTGAAATTCAAAATTCACCGCAACAGGCCAAGCCACAGTCGTACCAGGCCGAGTCTGGGCTGTTTCAAAAGGTCTCGGGGAGTGGGAAGTGCCAGTAAAGTTTGGAGGGGCTAGGACTTTCGGTGGTCGAGTTATGAATTTTTAAATCCTGGCGTGTGTGCAGCGGGAGCCAGGGCTCATATTAAAGTTTTCGGTGAGCTGCGCACTTGCGGGGGGTTCAGGCGCGAATAATGGGCCGAGCTGCGGTGGTAGCAGGCCATGGCTGCCCTCTTCTGAAAGGGCTCAGTATGCTCTACGACCCTGTGAAAATCCATAGTGATCTGGTAAAATTTGTGAAAATATTTCTGCAAATGTGCATCTGTCAGATTCTTGGTCTGGATCCATCCCTGTGGTGTGACGCGGCCCTACACACAGTGTTAGTTACCACACAGAAGTGGATTATTTTCCTCCACCAGTATATCTAAAACAGTTTCATCAAACTTTTATTAGTTTATGACCACATTCCCGCACCAGCCTCTTTCTCAGTCTTGAAGTTTGACCAAAAAAACAACAAAAGTGCACCTTGTCATGTTATCGAGAAACCACAAAGTACCGGTATAAGCTCCTCCGTCCTGAAGATGTCAGAAAACAAAGCTCCAGCTTCACCTCTTCACAGAAAACATCACCGTATCAATGAATACACACATTTTTACACACCGTGTAACGAGCTGTTATGACAGAAATGATAAAGTATCAGAATGAGTGCATTCATATAAACCTGTGACTTGCAGCTGGACTCCTATCAGAGCTGCTGTTAGAGAAACCAGTCAGAATCCAGAACACAACAGCACTGTGTTTAAATGCAACATTGCTTTACTGGCAGTTTGTTAGCCGTGACGGTGTATTCAGAACATTTCAGGTTAAAAAAAAAAAGAGCTGGGGTAGGGGGTAAAGTTCCAAGTATAAACTCAGAATTTTCGAGATTAAAGTCAGAAATTTACCAAAAAAAAAAAAAAAACTTGCATACTTTCTGAGAATATAAAGTCAGAAATTCGAGAGAAAACGTCACAAATTTACAAGAAACAAAACTTGGAACAATAGCGGGTTGTTTTTATTTGTTTTGTTTAGGAACCAGATCACTTCAATTTGCAAGTTTGGATCAATGTCCTCAAACCGCAGACACCACAACTGAGCTGAGAGTAACAGGAAATAAAGTCTTTCCTCCTTGATGATGCAATATTTAACAGTTATTCCACGAAATCGAGTCGTACACGAGCTGATGAGGCGTGTAGCACCGAGATTGAGTGGAATAACTGTTTTATTCTATCCACAGTCACTGGATTTTGAGAAACGGAGCATTTTAATTTTTTGCAAATTTGATAAATAAAATCTTTATACAAAACGTCTGACAAAATCATTTCCACTTACAATGTAAACAAACTGGCGAAATGACAGGAGCAATTTGTGAAAAATGTGATAATAATTCTTGAAAAATAAATAAAGATACGTTCTTACCATCAAATAGTTTTATTCCATATTTTGTTGCTTTTATTTTTTTAAATATTTTTTGGGGTTTTGTTTTCGAGTAGAGTTTTTATTTCCTCCTCGGTTGGTTCAGCAACATGTACCCCTACACCATCATTTTCTTCTTCTTCTTTAGGGTTTTTTGGCAGTCGGCAAATCGCCATAAAGGTGCATTACTGCTACTGACTGGGCTATAACAACTATATTCTTTTAGCCATTTCTCTTTCTTTTAAATGCTTGATATATCTGACTTGATGTGTTCTTCCATTTTGTTTTTCTCTACTCATGGTATATGAGCTGATATCCTAGTAGTAGAGTAGCCAATCAGAGTGCACGATTGCTCGTATCCAGTGACTGTGGATAGAATATAAAACAATAGAATGTGAAGAGAATTTCAACTATATTTCCCAAAATGCATTGCAGCCAGGAAGCATGTGATTATTGCACTTCCTGGATGCAATGGGAGAGGAATGTACAGTATAAAGCACATAGATGCGTTTATCCGTGTCCTTTTCTTTGTCTTAGCTATTTATAAATGTTTCGTTGTTCTGTAAGAGAAGTTTTCTCTTACTTTCAGTGTGTGGATTTTTCCTCATTTACCCAAATTTCTCTTACGCTGAGCCGAGAGTTAGAGGAAATGCAGTCTTTGTAGTCAATGTGCTTCTTTGACAGAACCCCACACTATTTTTTGGAGTTTTGTTTCTCATAAATTTGTGACTTTAATCTTGGAAAATCTGTTTTTTTTTTTGTCAGAACATTTCCCTCCTCCCCCAGTGCTTTTTTTTACGACAATGTCTCTAATACATCATCATAGTTAAAAATAATTTTATATTTATCATGATATAATATTTTTGTCATATCGGTCATCCCTCTCAATGCCTTTCCACTTTAGATTCATGTGTTCCTGTTTCACAACGACCTTCATCGCCATCATCAACAAACACATATCCACTTCTCACAAATACAAACAAATCAACACCCCATCCTTCACCAACTTCTCTTCTGACTGGTGAATGTTTAAACCTACATCATACATCACACAGATCAGAGTACATGTAAAGGTGATTGACTCACTGATTTACAACCATGTTTCTCTTCCAGGATCTCCAGGTTTCATCACTGTGTCTGTAATTCTGGCAGTTCTTCTGGTTCTTCTGATCACATTTCTCACTGTGATTTTCTGGAGGAGTAATAAATCTCACACTGCACACACTGCACACATCACCATCAAGTTTTTTACAGTGTTCAGTTATGTAGGTGATTTAGGACCACTTCTCGATCCACCTGTATATCACATGCTCTTGGTATAGATTAGATTAGATACTCTAATCAAAAGTCGCTTAATGTTAAGACAGGATACAGATGTCTTTTATCATGCAGTTGAAGTGCCAGCTTCATTTGCAGCTCTCGATATGGAATTAGAATCTGTGCTCTAGATTCAAACTGTCTTGTGGAGCATATTTGAATTTAAACATTTGAAAACATTTATCAGGGTGCAGGCACTTACAGATGCAGGTGCAGGGGAGAGCAGGTGCATCACAAACTGTCAGCCAAATCCAAATCGTGATCCAAAAGACAAAGTCAGGGTCAGGCAAAGGTCGGTCGATGTACTATCAGTTTATCAGAGACTAGGCAAAGGTCAAGATTGGAAATAAACAGAAACGAGGTTAAAGTCACAGGAATACTGGACCGAGGAAACAACAGTTTGGAACAGTCAGGTGGGGAAACACTGAGCAATACTTCGCAAGGTGAGTTTATGTTTGGAGTGCTTATATAGAGGAGCTGATTATTGGGAAATGGGAAACAGGCGTGATCTAGTACTCTGGAGAGGAGAAGCACTATGGCGCTTGGAAATTGTAGTCCATAGTGGCCATATTTGGAGGCTGCTCTGAACTTAGATTTTCTGTGTTATTACTGACAACATTGTTCTGTTATTTGACTAGAAGGCAACATAAAGCAATAAACTCACAGCTGTAACCTTGTGCTAAAGATTTTTAATTCTTCATTAGCCAGCTAAAAATGTGACAGTAATCCCAGTTCCAAATCCATCTCAGTTCCAGGATGTAATGCTTCATGTAAAGGAAGTAAATGCTGAATAGTTTTAAGGGGATGAATACTTATGTAAGACACTGTAAAACTTTAAATTGGTAAAAGCATAATTTGGGAGTGTCTGTGTTTTTTGTGGGTGAGACACAGTATATTCAACCTGTTTATATGTTCAGAATGTACATCAGATTTAAACTGAATTTTTGGGTCCAACTCACTCGGCCCTGGATAAGTATAATGTGCTACACTTTCGGTCTAAAGTCACCAAATCAAGTATCAGAGTTGTGAAATCACCAACATGGGTCAGGATTGGGATAGAAAAAAACAAACAAACAAAAACCAACCAACCAACCAACCAACCAACCAACCAAAAAACCTCCAACTGTGCCTAAACCTTAACTCCATACATTAATATCAAAAACGTCATAATTGGAACAGAATAAAGCGGCTAGAGATAATGAGATGAGATGTCATAATTGTTTTCAAAGATATAAATGTTCAGGTGTAAATGTATTCATGGGACTGGAAACACAACCTGCAGTGATTTGTCTGTATTGCCTGTAATTAATTAACCTCTAATAACTCCACAGTAACATGCATTTTTTTTAAACAGGGATGGATCCTGTTCTCCCCATCCCAAGAACCATCCATGAGGTGAGTTAGGATTGTGTTTTAACCAAATTCACGACAAGAATGAGCGAGATGCTCAAGAGTGAAACTTTAATATCTGTTGAAATCCGTGCTCTCAGGTTCCCTCTGCTGGCACCAGACGCCTGTCTAACATGCTTTTCTCCAGCGTTCAATTACCCACAATCCCTGTTGATTCAACACATGCTGTTTATGCCAACAGTGGATTTCTCACAATCCCCACTGATTCGACGCATACTGTTTATACTACAGCACAACTTCCATCAGATCCTCTTGATCAGCATGTCGGCTCCATGGTTTAGTTACCCAGAGTTCTCTCTGACTCCTCAGTCAGTGCTGCTCTGCTGCCGGTTGTGAAATCTGGTGAAAATCCAACGTGCACAGTAGTGAGCGTGACTATGATACTGTTAACATTGCTGGATGTAGAGAGTTCTTCATTCATCATGTTTGTTTGTAATCTATTTGAGATGTTACTACACACACTGTAATAGATCTGTCTTTGCCTTTGAGCTTGTAATATTGTTAGACTTTTAATAAAACACAACTGTCTCCTTCCTTTAATTACAAAATCATATACAGTACTTTACACATGATCACGTCAGTGTTGTAGTTGAGTCACTAAAACTCGAGTCCGAGTCCAGTCTCGAGTCCCCAGTGTTCAAGTCCAAGTCATTAAAGAAAATTTCGAGTCGAGTCCGAGAACATGTGACAGTGTCTGTTGCTGCCTTTATGTGAAAGCGTCTCTGCTACTGTGTTGGACTAACGTTCCTGCTCCACTGCCCCATTTTAGTTAACAGGCTACAGATAAAAAGCTTGTTCATTGCTCAGCAAGTCCCGCCCACTATCAACGGGGCAAATAACATGAGAGAGGGTTAACACTAGCTAGTTCATCACTCAGCAAGCCCCGCCCACGATCAACAGGGCAATGAACATAGCATGTCACTTCCTTCTCTGGGTGGAGTCTTACCAAATGGTGATTGAGGTTCGAGGTTGTCCCCATCGTCTCCTCGATAGTTCTTCTACATATGGAACACATAGCAGGGCATTTTTCCCCACTGCAAGAGAAGTCTGTATAAGCAAAGTGAACAATCCTAGGGGCGTCTCTCCAGGCATTTTAGCGCCATTAATGTTAGTTTGTTCCTAAACATGATGCATGAACAGGTGAATGTGCATTCTCTTGCACAAAATTAGTTAAAAAATTGTTGTTCGTCCTTCGCAAGCAAAGACAACCACAGCTTCATGTATCACTGGGAATTGTTGTGGGTATGAAGATGGCTGATCAGACCAATCCTGACTTTAAAGTGTTTATTGTGCTGAGGACAGGTGGTTGCCGGGGGTAAGCCAGACTGAGAGGTGGCACTGGCTCTGCTCTTCTGCTGCTGGCATTTCTGCTTCTGCTCCTCCACTCATCTCTCTTCATATCCCGCTACTCCAGACTGGATCTGAGTGCGCCAGGTGGATCGATCTTGTGCAGCGTCCTCCCAGGAATCAGGATTGATCTTGCACCACTTAAGGGAAGCCTTCAGAGTGTCTTTGTAGCACTTCCTTTGTCCTCCATGAAAGTGCTTGCCTTCTTTCAGCTTGCAGTACAGCAGTCTCTTTGGGAGGCACTCATCGGCCATACGGCACACATGACCTGCCCATCTGAGTTGGGAGCACTTGAGCATCACATGAACGCATCTCCATCTCAGCCCTCTGGAGGACCTCTGTATCTGACACTTCTGTCCTGTCATCTGATGTGCAGCAGCTTTCTGAGGCATCTTATGTGGAATGAGTTCAGGTGCCTGGCATGCCAACTGTATACTGTCCAGGTTCCACAGGCATACAGCAAAGAAGGAATGCTCAGTACACTTTGAGCTTGGTTTGTAGGGTGATTCCTCTCCTTTCCCACACCTTGTCCTGGAGTCTGCCAAAGGCAGAGCTGGCTCTGGCTAACCTGCAGGCAATCTCTTCATTAATGTTCACAAATTGTGACAGCATGTTGTGACAGTATAAAAATCAATGTAGATATAAATATCATATGGCAAATTATTATGGTGTGTTACAAAAAATAAAGAAAAAAAATCCTAGTCCTCATCTCCAATTTATGAGTCCGAATGTAATTAATGCATGAGTCTAAGTCCAAGTCATCAGTGCTCAAGTCCAAGTCAAGTCATGAGTCCTTAAAATTAGGGCATGAGTCGGACTCGAGTACTACAAGCCTGTCACATTTACAAAAGAGGTGAAGGTGCATTTCACCAGGACGTGCCCTAAAATTGCGTTACATCGTAGATCATTTCTGAAAAAAAAGACCTACAGGTGAAAAACCTTCCAAGTAAAAAAAATAAAATGTTTTTCATGTTTTAAAATAGTAGATTTGAGTTTGTCAAAATCAGCAAAGTTGAAGTTCAGTTCAGAATAAAGATTTTCTTCATTACCACCTTGTGCCTGATCTCAGGTCAGTTTTTCTACTTTAGATAGGAAAATACACATACACTCACTGTCCACTCCACTTTTATAGGAACACCTGAACACGTGCACTTTCATGCAGGTTTCTAATCAGCTAATCATGTGGCAGCAGTGCAATGCAAGAAACGATGCAGATACAGGTCAAGAGATTCAGTTCATGTGTTCATGTTCACATCAAGGAAACAGCAAAATAATGATTTTCACACCATTCTGTGTAAACTCTCGAGACTGTTGTGTGTGAAATCCACAGACGATCAGCAGGTTCTGAAATACACCAGCCCTTCTGGCACCATTATCCACATCAAGGTTAGCATCACCGAGATCACACTTTTACTTCATTCTGATGTTTGAGGTGAACATTACCTGAAGCTCTTGACTTGCATCTGCATGATGTTACAGTATGCATTGTGATTGGCTGATTGAATAACTGCCTGAAATGGATGTCCAGGTGTTCCTAATAAAATGGATGGTAAGTGTCTGGTGTGTAATAGAGGTAAAGCCAAAATTTAGTGGGAATCACGTACCCAGATATGTACACAGTTGCTACGTGCCCCAATACACAATCCTCCTTGGTCTTCTTTTCCTACAAGTTATGACATGGAAAAATCCCCAAAGCTGGGGTTCCCATGTTAGAATTCATGTATTTCATAAACTGCTCACACCAAGGCCAGTCTACCAATTTTATTTTGATGAAGAAAAAGCCTTTATTTGTCACATGAACACTTCAAGCACAGTGAGATTCATCCTCTGCATTTAACCCATCTGAAGCAGTGAACACGCACACACACACACACACACTCAGAGCAGTGGGCAGCCACACTACAGTGCCCGGGGAGCAGTCGGGGGTTCGGTACCTTGCTCAAGGGCACTTCAGCCCAAGGCTGCCCCACGTTAACCTAACTGCACGTCTTTTAACTGTGGGGGAAACCAGAACACCTGGAGGAAACCCACATTGACACGGGGAGAACATGCAAACTCCACATAGAAAGGTCCCCGCCAGCTGCTGGGCTCAAACCCAGAACCTTCTTGCTGTGAGGCGACAGTGCGAACCACTACACCACCATGCTGTCGATCATAAATCAATAAAGATTACTCGTCCCAACATGTTATTCAATTCAAGTTGATAATATTGATCCAAACAGTTGATTTTTTTTCAACTAAGAAGAAAACTTCCAGTCTACTTCACCGGCGCTGCCACTTTGGAAATCACATGATGCATTGCTGTGCGCTGATTGGTTGAATTCATGGTGAGTGACATTAAATTTGTCTGCAAGAAACCACACACCAATGTTTTAAATGTGTACTGCCAAACTGAGTAACAAAAACGCGACTAAAGGCTCACAACACACCGTGTCATGGTATGGAAGGGCTGGAAACTAAACAAGGAGGACAAAGTCTATAGGTAAAACAGCACAGCACATAAGGTTCCTGTGGCAGCGGGGGCATGGTCAAGCGCCGGTCTGTGACAGGAGGGCGGAGTCAGGGAAGGTGAGTGGCAGAATCACTACACCTGAGAGCAATTATCCTGTGTTTGTGTGTCTTCCCAGTGATCGCGCCCTATATAGGGAGGGAGAGCAGAGAGCAGAGGAGCTCTTCCCTGAACAGACACCCATCGTGTGTGTGTGTCTGACCGAATGTTATGCTGAAAAGTGTGACAATAAATACTAAATTGGAACTTGATCTCTGTCCTGCCGTCCTCTGTGCTCCACCCACCTGCTCCGAACTGCCACAGTGGTGCCGAAACCCGGGATCTGGAGCACAGCAGCCTCACGGCCCCATGGAGTCCTCCCCGTTCGCTGAACTGATCCAATGCGCTCGCCATGGCCCAGCAAAGCCAGCACCAGGCGCTACTCACCCTCCGAAAGGAGCAAGAAGAGCGGTTCGAGGCCCTGGTGTTGGCCCAACAAGAAGATCGACAGGCGTTCCGGCACCTCCTCGCGTCGGCGGGGCCCAACAGCGCTCCTACCGCGGGCCCGTCTCCCCTCACCATCACCAAGATGGGCCCGCAGGACGACCCCGAGGCATTCATCACGCTCTTTGAGCAAGTCGCCGAAGCCTCGGGGTGGCCGATGGAGCAGCGCGCGGCACGCCTCCTCCCCCTGCTCACGGGAGAAGCAAAGCTGGCCGCGCTACAGCTCCCCACCGACCGCCGGCTGGCCTACGCGGACCTCCGCCGGGCCGTCCTCCAGCGCATGGGGTGCACTCCGGAACAGCAGCACCAGTGTTTCCGCGCGCTGCGCTTAGAGGAAGTCGGCCGGCCATTCGCGTTTGGCCAGCAGCTCCGGGACGCCTGCTGGCGATGGCTGAGGGCCAACAACCGAGACGCCGAAGGAATCCTCGACCAGGTGGTGCTGGAACAGTTCGTCGCTCACTTGCCAGCAGGAACTGCGGAGTGGGTCCGGTGCCACCGCCCGGCGTCGCTGGATCAAGCAGTCGAGCTGGCGGAGGACCATTTGGCAGCTGTCCCAGCGGCAGGACAGCAGATGGCATCTTCTCTTCTCTCCTCTTCTCTCTCTCTCTCTCTATCCCTCCTCCTGTGTCCCGTCCTCGCCCCATTCCCCCTCCACGGAGGCGGGGGCCAGCACCACCCCAGCCGGCCCGCCGCACCCGCGGTGCTCTCCTGTTTCTCCCTTCTGTGTCTGTCTCTCCCCCACCTCAGGTGAGTGAGCCCCAGATCACCGGTGCAGAGGGAAAGCCCGGGCCGGTTTGCTGGCGCTGCGGGGAGCCGGGCCACCTTCAACAGCAGTGCACGGCAATGGAAGTGGGCGCAGTGGTTCGGATCCCCGACGCACCAGAGGCCGCCCTCGATCGGGCCAGAGCGTATCGCATACCGGTGAGTATCCAAGGGGCTACATATCAGGCGTTGGTGGATTCTGGTTGTAATCAGACCTCAATTCGCCAAAGCCTGGCTCAAAACGAGGCATTGGGGGGAGCACAAGGGGTGAAGGTGTTGTGTGTGCACGGGGATGTTCACAGCTACCCTTTGGTGTCGGTCCACATTATTTTCAGAGGGGAAAAATTTATAGTGAAGGCGGCGGTTAATCCCCGCCTTACCCAGTCTCTAATTTTGGGGACTGATTGGCCGGGATTTCGGGGTTTAATGACACACCTAATAAAGAGTGGGTCCTGCCATTTAACAGGGGGAGGTCCCGGTGCCGCTTTGGCGGGAGCAGCTGTCGCAGAGCCGTCTACGTCATCTCCGCGTCAGAGTGAGGAGCCGCCGGCTCCTCCTCTCTCTATTGGGGAATCCCTCGTGGATTTCCTATTAGAACAATCGCGAGACGAGACTCTGCGACATGCGTTTGACCAAGTGAGAGTAATCGATGGTCAAACGCTCCAGCCGAACGCCACCCCGTCCTTCCCCTACTTCGCAATTATGAAGGATAGGTTATACCGAGTGATGCAGGACACTCAAACTAAAGAGCGTGTCACACAGCTTTTAATTCCGAAGAGCCGCCGGGAATTGGTATTACAGGCGGCTCACTTTAATCCCATGGCTGGACACTTAGGGCAGGATAAAACACTAGCCCGAATAATGGCCCGATTCTATTGGCCGGGGATTCGCGGCGATGTTCGTAGGTGGTGTACGGCATGCCGCGAATGCCAGTTAGTAAATCCAGTGGCCATTCCAAAAGCGCCTTTGCGCCCTCTTCCATTAATCGAGACCCCATTTGAGAGAATTGGGATGGATCTCGTCGGGCCATTAGATCGGTCAGCACGAGGGTACCGCTTTATATTAGTTCTGGTGGACTATGCAACGCGATACCCGGAAGCAGTGCCTCTGCGCAATATCTCAGCACACAGTATTGCAGAGGCGCTCTTCCGCATCATCTCCCGAGTTGGAATCCCGAAAGAGATTCTGACTGATCAAGGCACTATGTTTATGTCACGGACACTACGCGAACTGTATGGGTTATTGGGGATTAAGCCGATCCGCACCAGCGTGTATCACCCACAAACGGACGGTTTAGTAGAACGGTTCAACCGCACCCTCAAAAATATTATTAAAAAATTTGTAAGTGAGGACGCACGTAATTGGGATAAGTGGCTCGAACCCTTGCTGTTCTCAGTGCGAGAGGTCCCCCAAGCCTCCACAGGGTTCTCCCCGTTCAAATTATTATATGGGCGTAAGCCGCACGGCATCCTAGATGTGCTGCGGGAAAATTGGGAGGAGGGACCTTCACAAAGCAAAAACGAAATTCAGTACATTATGGACCTGCGCGCAAAACTCCACACGCTCACCTACCTAACTCAGGAGAATTTGCGGCAGGCCCAGGAACGGCAAGCCCGCCTGTACAACAAGGGTACGCGCCTTAGAGAGTTCACTCCGGGAGATAACGTACTCGTACTGCTGCCCACGTCGAGCTCCAAATTGATCGCCAAGTGGCAAGGACCCTTTGAGGTCACACGGCGAGTCGGGGACGTCGACTATGAGGTGAGGTGAACGGACAGGGGTGGGGTGCTACAGATTTACCACCTCAATCTGCTCAAACTTTGGAATGAGGAGGTCCCCGTGGCGTTGGTGTCGGTGGTTCCGGAGAAGGCGGAGCTGGGGCTGGAGGTTCAAAAAGGGACATTGGCATCACGTACCTCTCTGGTCCCTTGTGGAGACCACCTCTCCCCGACCCAACTCACAGAGGTCGCCCAGTTGCAGACCGAGTTTTCGGATGTGTTCTCGCCCCTGCCCGGTCGCACTAACCTCATAGAGCACCACATCGAGACGCCCCCGGGGGTGGTAGTGCGTAGCTGCCCTTACAGGCTACCCGAACACAAAAAAAAGGTGGTTCGGGAAGAACTTCAGACCATGCTCGAAATGGGCATCGTCAAGGAGTCCCACAGTGACTGGAGCAGCCCGGTGGTCTTGGTACCCAAGGCCGACGGGTCGGTCCGGTTCTGTGTGGACTATAGGAAAGTCAACGCGGTGTCTAAATTTGACGCGTACCCAATGCCTCATATTGACGAGCTGCTCGATCGACTAGGCACGGCTCGCTTTTATTCGACACTGGATTTGACGAAGGGATATTGGCAGATCCCCTTGACTCCACTATCCCGAGAAAAAACGGCCTTTTCCACACCGTTTGGTTTACACCAATTCGTCACACTTCCGTTTGGGCTGTTTGGGGTGCCTACTACGTTTCAGCGGCTGATAGACCGGGTCCTCCGCCCCCACGCCACCTATGCGGCCGCCTATCTTGATGACATCATCATATATAGTAATGACTGGCCGAGGCACTTGGAACACCTAAGGGCCGTCCTTAGGTCGCTGAGGCGAGCGGGTCTCACAGCCAACCCAAAGAAGTGTGCGATTGGGCGGGTGGAAGTACGGTATCTGGGCTTCCACTTGGGCAACGGGCAGGTGCGTCCCCAAATTAACAAGACCGCAGCGATTGCGGCCTGCCCGAGGCCCAAGACCAAAAAGGGGGTGAGACAGTTCCTGGGGCTGGCTGGCTATTATCGTAGGTTTATACCTAATTATTCGGACGTCACCAGCCCGCTGACTGATCTCACTAAAAAGGGGGCACCAGATCCAGTCCAGTGGACGGAGCAATGCCAGCGGGCTTTTTCAGAGGTAAAGGCTGCACTGTGTGGGGGGCCACTTCTACACTCCCCTGACTTTTCTCTCCCCTTTATGTTGCAGACCGATGCGTCGGACAGAGGGCTGGGGGCGGTTTTGTCCCAGGAGGTGGAGGGGGAGGACCGCCCCATCCTGTATATCAGCAGGAAGCTGTCGGTGCGTGAGGGGCGCTACAGCACCATAGAGAAAGAGTGTCTGGCCATCAAGTGAGCGGTCCTCGCCCTCCGGTACTACCTGCTGGGGCGCCCTTTCACCCTCTGTTCGGACCATGCGCCCCTCCAGGGGCTCCACCGCATGAAAGATGCCAATGCGCGGATCACCCGTTGGTATCTGGCACTCCAACCCTTTAATTTCAAGGTGGTCCAAAGGCCGGGGGCGCAGATGGTCGTGGCGGACTTCCTCTCCCGCCAAGGGGGGGGGAGTCAGCTGCAGGCCGGATGGCCGCCCGGCCTGAGTCGGGCGGTGGGGGTATGTGGCAGCGGGGGCGTGGTCAAGCGCCGGTCTGTGACAGGAGGGCGGAGTCAGGGAAGGTGAGTGGCAGAATCACTACACCTGAGAGCAATTATCCTGTGTTTGTGTGTCTTCCCAGTGACCGCGCCCTATATAGGGAGGGAGAGCAGAGAGCAGAGGAGCTCTTCCCTGAACAGACACCCGTCGTGTGTGTGTCTGACCGAATGTTATGCTGAAAAGTGTGACAATAAATACTAAATTGGAACTTGATCTCTGTCCTGCCGTCCTCTGTGCTCCACCCACCTGCTCCGAACTGCCACAGTTCCCAAACACCATTTTGAGCTTTGGCCAATCAGTGTGCAGGAATGCAATCATGTGATTTTTCAATCATGGTGGTGCCAGTGGAGTAGACGAACTTTTCAGCTTGGTTCAGACAATCAGCAGCAGGGGATACTAATATTAATTTGAAGTTGCTGAAATGTTGATTCGGGGAAATCTTTATCGTTTTATGATCAAACAGAGACTGACAGATTGTATGTGGAGTGGACTGTTCATGAATTACAGCTTTGAGGAATTTTCCATGTCATAACTTGTAGGAAAAGAAGACTGAGGACTGTGGATATGTGTCTACAGTACCAACAGAATTACAATCAGGCACACACAGAAACAGAAGTTATGATCTGGTAGCCTGGGCCCGCCCATCCTAAGCGTGACACAACACGAGGGCCTGTTGTGAGCTTAGTCTGGCAAGGCAAGCTATTTACAGCTCTTCCAAGCTCCTAAAAAATCAAGAGCCAATCAACTTTGAGCATCTCCAATGGCCCTGGGTAGAGGCGTGTTCAAGGCAGTGACGTAGTAGAACTGCGACTGGAAGCCATAGATTGTTTACAGAATCTATGCCGGAAGCGCTTCATTCACTAGAAACATTACGAACATGGAGCAAGTTCTCATTGAAAACGGAGCAAAGAGCAGCCCTGGAGGTATTTATTGAAAGGAAGGACGTTTTCGCCTTGCTCCCGACCGGCTTCGGTAAGAGTTTAATCTACCAGTTAGCCCCGTCGCGTCACATACGTCAGAGGAAAGAGTGATGTGATTGGTTTAAGCTTCGTCACAGCCTTTTCTGGCTTCGACCAGTAGCAAACTGAGGCATTTCAGGGAGGTGGGTCAACCACACGCTTTGGGAAACGGTTGGGCTTAATATCTTTGCCAGACCAAATGCTCGCAGAGCTTTGAAGTCACGTTTGCCAGACTAATGATCTGGTATCATTATAGCATCTATCATTCTCATTTCTACATGTCACCTTTAAACTGTGATTTACCAGCTAGTAAAAACAAAATAATGCCTTTGGGTAGGTAAAGTATTTGTCCAAGTTGGTGCTTCCTGTTTTTATCAATCAGGATATCAAGATTTTTTTTCCCCATGAATTAGCCAAAGCAGCATTAAATTCTCTAAACTCTACTTTCAACATTTTTGTGTTAGGATCTTCAGCAGATGCAAAAATCTTTGCTATTTCTCTGAAAGCATCTTCTCACCTTCACTTTTCAACAGAAATCACACTGGTGTTAGGTTTTACTGGCTAACAGCGCCACTCTGTGGCTGAATAAAAATAGTTTCCCACTTGCAGCATGACCTCAAGTTCAGTTAATTCAGTGCTTTAAAGGTCAATAGTAGTATTTTATAATCAATACAAAATTTGATTGGGAGCCAATGCAGTGTGGATAAGACAGGGGTGATGGGGTCATATTTTCTAGTTCTAGTAAGGACTCTTGCTGCTGCATTTTGAACTAACTGGAGCTTGTTTATGCACTTATTGGAACATCCAGACAGTAAGGCATTACAATAATCCAACCTGGAGGGAACAAAAGCATGAACTAGTTTTTCTGCGTCATGTAGCAACATTAAATTTCTTATCTTAGCAATATTTCTGAGATGAAAGAAAGCTATCCGGGTGATGTTATCAATGTGAGTTTCGAATGAAAGACTGGGGTCAATAATCACCCCGAGGTCTTTTACTGCTGCACATGAAGAAACAGAAAGGCCATCCAGAGTTACTGTGGAATCAGAAAACTTACTTCTAGCTGCATGTGGTCCGAGTACAAGTACTTCAGTCTTGTCAGAGCTAAGTAGAAGGAAGTTCATAAGCATCCAGTGTCTAATGTATTGCATTATGTTTTGTAGAAAAATATGGATATTAAAATGGAATTAATATACGTAGCAATATCACAAATAAAACATTTGCAGATTTCATACTGTTTATATTGTTAAATACCTTGATTTATGAAAAATAACCATAACAGAAATACAGTGGGGCAAAAGTCAGTCACCAATTGTGCAAGTTCTCCCACTTAAAAAGATGAGAGAGGCCTGTAATTTTATACCTCAACTATGAGAGACAAAATGAGAAAAAAATTCCAGAAAATCACATTGTCTGATTTTTAAATAATTTATTTGCAAATTATGGTGGAAAATGAGTATTTGGTCAATAATAAAAGTTCATCTCAATACTTTGTTATATACCCTTTGTTGACAATGACAGAGGTCAAACGTTTTCTGTAAGTCTTCACAAGGTTTTCACACACTATTGCTGGTATTTTGGCCCATTCCTCCATGCAGATCTCCTCTAGAGCAGTGATGTTTTGGGGCTGTCGTTGGGCAACAAAGACTTTCAACTCCCTCCAAAGATTTTCTATGGGGTTGAGATCTGGAGACTGGCTAGGCCACTCCAGCATCTTGAAATGCTTCTTACGAAGCCACTCCTTCGTTGCCCAGGCGGTGTGTTTGGGATCATTGTCATGCTGAAAGACCCAGCCCCGTTTCATCTTCAATGCCCTTGCTGATGGAAGGAGGTTTTCACTCAAAATCTCACGATACATGGCCTCATTCATTCTTTCCTTTACACGGATCAGTCGTCCTGGTCCCTTTGCAGAAAAACAGCCCCAAAGCATGATGTTTCCACCCCCATGCTTCACAGTAGGTATGGTGTTCTTTGGATGCAACTCAGCATTCTTTCTCCTCCAAACATGACAAGTTGAGTTTTTACCAAAAAGTTCTAGTTTGGTTTCATCTGACCATATGACATTCTCCCAATCCTCTTCTGGATCATCCAAATGCTCTCTAGCAAACTTCAGAAGGGCCTGGACATGTACTGGCTTAAGCAGGTGGACACATCTGGCACTGCAGGATTTGAGTCCCTGGTGGCGTAGTGTGTTACTGATGGTAGCCTTCGTTACTTTGGTCCCAGCTCTCTGCAAGTCATTCACCAGGTCCCCCCATGTGGTTCTGGGAATTTTGCTCACTGTTCTTGTGATCATTTTGACCCCACGGGGTGAGATCTTGCGTGGCGCCCCAGATCGAGGGAGATTATCAGTGGTCTTGTATGTCTTCCATTTTCTAATAATTGCTCCCACAGTTGATTTCTTCACACCAAGCTGCTTACCTATTGCAGATTCAGTCTTCCCAGCCTGGTGCAGGTCTACAATTTTGTTTCTGGTGTCCTTTGACAGCGCTTTGGTCTTGGCCATAGTGGAGTTTGGAGTGTGACTGTTTGAGGTTGTGGACAGGTGTCTTTTATACTGATAACGAGTTCAAACCGGTGCCATTAATACAGGTAACGAGTGGAGGACAGAGGAGCCTCTTAAAGAAGTTGTTACAGGTCTGTGAGAGCCAGAAATCTTGCTTGTTTGTAGGTGACCAAATACTTATTTTACCGAGGAATTTACCAATTAATTCATTAAAAATCCTACAATGTGATTTCCTGGATTCTTTCCTCCCATTCTGTCTCTCATAGTTGAAATGTACCTATGATGAAAATTACAGGCCTCTCTCATCTTTTTAAGTGGGAGAACTTGCACAATTGGTGGCTGACTAAATACTTTTTTGCCCCACTGTACATTCAGACACATCTACAGGGAGAATTTAATGTTGAGTACCATAATAGATATCCTCATCTGTCACGCTCCTGGGCTCACCTAACACTCTGGACTCCACGTCCCACAATCCCACTCACACACCTGACACTACCATGTGCACTCAAGCCACCAATCCGGAGCCACTTCCCAGGAGTGGCTCCCCCGAGTTCTAATTGTTATCACCTGTACCTTTTTCAAATCAAATCAAATCAAATCAAGTTTATTTGTACAGCGCTTTTAACAATAAACATTGTCGCAAAGTTTACCTTTTTGTTTGTGTCTGTATGTGTACCCCTCTGGTTGTTTAGTTCTTTGCACAGTATTGCCTCCACATTTTTCGTGAGCCTACTGAGTGTTTGTATCTGATTGCATTTCCATGTATGACCCTTTTTGCCTTCTGGTTTATTCCCGTTTTGCATAGCCCTTCTGTTTGTTTGGTCTTTTCTCTTGCTTCCCGGTTTCTCGATCTCTGCCTGTTTCTCAACTCTGATTTGCCTAGCCCTTGTGTTTATTCTGCCTGTGTTTTCCTGATTTCCGGTTCTTGGACTCTCACCCATTTCATGACCATGATTTGTCTAGCCCTCATTACTCAGTTGGATTTCCTGGTATTGACCTGGCCTGGTTATTGTACATTACCTTCTCTCACTGTGACTATTAAAACCCTGAAGTTGTTCTTAATCCGTGAGTGTCTGGTCTGTCATTGCCGCGTTACAGAATACTGTGCCAACATGCAGATGGCGGATTACACAGAGCTCCAGGTGGCGCTTAGCAGTCAAGGACAGATGCTTGGACAACGTCACCAGCATTTTGACTCCATGACCCAGTCCATCCAGAATCTTACTCAGCAGCAGGGTGAGCAGCAAAAACAGCTAGTACAGATCACCGAAAGCATGAAAGAAATCACAACTCAACTCCAATGACTCAGCCTCCCCAGCGCGCCCCGGGTCACTAACCAGGCTGCTTCCCCCATGGCAGGTACCTGTTCGTTTGTTGTCAGCAAGCCGGATAAATTTGATGGCTCACCGAATCAGTGTAAGGGGTTTTTGATACAATGTTCTATATTTTTTGCAAATTCTCCCCAGAGTTCAGACAAGGCTCGCATCTCTTTTGTTATTTCTCGCCTTACGGACAAGGCTTTAAACTGGGCTACCGCAGTTTGGCACATTGTCCAGTGTGACACTTACGACAACTTCATGAAAGAATTTAATGCTGTTTTCAATCATGCCAATGAGGGTCGCTCTCAAGGGGAATTGCTCACCTGTTTACATCAGGGTAATCGCTCAGTATTGGACTACGCCTTGGAATTCCACACTCTGGCAGCTGGTAGTGGTTGGAATGAGCCGGCGTTATTAGTAACATTTTTCAATGGTCTGAACCCTGATATACTAGCAGAGATGGCATGTAAGGACAATGGTCTTTCCCTGGAGAGGCTAATTTCTCTCGCTATTCGCCTGGACCAACTGAAGTACGGGAGAGGTCAGTGTAGATCCCCTACAGCCCCAGCTGCTACACTGGCTCCTCGTCGCCCATGTCCACCGCTGACCTGGACTCCTAAAGAACCAGAAACCCCCGAGCCCATGCAGTGTGACTCCTTCCATTTGTCTGCAGAGGAGAGGCAACGACATCTCCATCAAGGGCTGTATCTTTATTGCGGAGTGGCAGGTCACCTCCTAAGTGACTGTCAACTCCGTTGATGCAGCACTTTGGCATCAACCCTGGGAAAGTGCAAGTCCTTCCTCCTGCATGTGACCGTTTACTGCCCTCAGTCTGTCTGTGTGTTTCCAGCATTAATTGATTCCAGAGCTGAGGGGGATTTCATCCACGCCGAGCTGGTGGAGCAACTCCAGATTCCCATGGAGCCACTGGAGTCACCACTGAGACTTACGGCTGTCGATGGGGATCCAGTTGGAGAACGACTTGTTACCCGGGTCACGAAACCCATCAAGACGACTGTCAATGCTTTGCACTCTGGACAGATTTAGTTTTTTTGTGTTAAACACTTGTAAGTATGCTATTATTTTAGGTTTGTCTTGGCTCAAAAAACATAACCCTGTCATATCCTGGTCTGATAAGGAAATACTCTCATGGTCTAGTTACTGTTATGATCATTGTCTCATGCTTCCCACAGCCCTGGCATCGTCTACCACTATCAAAAGCCCCAATGACAATGCTATAGTTTCCGTACCCCCCGAATATAGTGATTTGCTAGAAGTATTTAGTAAAAAGAATGCTACCAAGCTTCCCCCTCATAGAGAATATGACTGTTCTATTGAGTTACTAGATGGTTTGGTCCCACCTAAATCTAGGGTATACCCACTTACTCAGGCAGAGGAGAAAGCTATGGAGGAGTATATTCAGGAGGCCTTACAACAGGGTTTCATCCGTCCTTCTACTTCCCCCGCCGCTGCAGGGTTCTTTTTTGTCAACAAGAAAGATGGAGGACTTAGGCCCTGCATTGACTATCGTGGGTTAAACCAAATCACGAAACTGTATTCCTACCCATTCCCGCAGCGCTAGAACAACTTCGTGGAGCCCAAATCTTTACAAAGCTTGATTTAAGAAGCGCTTACAACCTAGTCCGAATAAGGGAGGGTGACGAATGGAAAACAGCATTCCTCACCACCAGGGGGCACTATGAGTATTTGGTGATGCCCTTTGGGTTACGCAATGCCCCGTCCGTCTTTCAGGTATTCGTAAATGACATACTCCAGGACATGTTTGGCAAATATGTCATTGCATACATCAACAGAATTTTGATCTACTCCCCGAATCTTGAAACCCATATTCATCATATCTGTTCCATCCTCATGCATCTGCTTGAGAATCAGTTGTTTGTCAAAGGAGAGAAGTGTGAGTTTCACCTCCCCTCTACCTCCTTCTTAGGTGATGTCATCAGTCCAGAAGGTGTCATTATGGATGATGAGAAAGTGAGAGCCGTAACTAATTGGCCCATCCCTACGTCCATAAAAGAGCTCCAACGCTTCCTTGGGTTTGCTAATTTCTACCGTCAATTCATTCATAACTTCAGTAGTCTCGCAGCTCCCTTTACCACATTATTGAAGGGCAGTACCAAGCACCTCTTGTGGAACCCCGGGCACAGGAGGTGTTCAAAGCCCTCAAAGTCACCTTCATCACTGCCCCTATCCTGAAACATCCTGATCCCACTCGGCCTTTCATGGTTGAGGTAGATGCCTCTGAGGTGGGCACTGGGGCGGTGCTGTCCCAGCGCATAGGTGACCCCTGTAAACTATATCCCATCGCATTCTACTGTCATAAACTGACCCCTGCCGAACGTAATGACAGTATCAGGGATCAAGAACTGCTGGCTATGAAACTAGCCTTTGAAGAATGGTGCCATTGGCTAGAGGGAGTGACACATCCCTTCCTCGTATTAACCAATCACAAGAACCTAGAATATTTATGGTCAGCTAAACGGCTCAACCCTAGTCAGGCCCAGTGGTCCCTCTTCTTTTTCCAGTTCAATTTTTCCATTTCTTATCGCCCTGGTTCCCATAACACAAAAGCCGACGCCCTGTCCCACATATATTCTAGTCCTGAAGCCTCCTTGGAGGCAGTCAATGTACTACCCCCATCCATTGTGGTTGCCCTCATTAGATGGGAAGTAGATGAAGAGATTGACCGAGAACTATCTGTCACTCCTGTCCCAGAGTCTTGTCCCGTCGGAAGTAAATATGTACCCACTCAATGCAGAGGTAAGTTAATTACATGGGCCCATTCCTCTCTGTCATTTGGCCATCCAGGTGAGACCCGTATGCACCAGTTATTAGCTGGCAGATATTGGTGGGAGAACATGTTATCCAATATCCATAAGTTTGTTTCCTCGTGCACCCCCTGTTCCAAATGTAAAACACCCAAAACTCTTCCTGCTGGTAAACTCATGCCCTTGCCTGTCCCTTCTCACCCATGGTCCCATGTAGCAGTAGACTTTGTCACTGACCTTTACCCCTCGCTGAATTACGCGGTCATTCTAACCATTGTGGATAGGTTCTCACCTGGGGTTAGATTTGTTCCTTTCGTTAGCCTACCCACTGCCTTTCAAACAGCTGAGACCCTTTTTAATCATGTGTTTTGTCTATTTGGTATCCCAGAAGATATAATGTCCAATCGAGGGCCCCAATTCACCTCACATATCTGGTCAGTCTTCTTTGAGAGACTGGGGGTTAACATCAGCATCACTTCCGGTTACCACCCCCAGTCTAATGGTTAATGTGAGAGGGTTAACCAGGAACTGGGAAAGTTTTTGAGGCTTTACTGTCATGAGAACCCAGCTGATTGGTCGAACTATTTGCCCTGGGCTGAAATAGCCCAAAACTCATTAATCAGTTCTGCTACTGGCCTCACCCCCTTTCAATACATGCTGGGCTACCAACCTCCCTTAATGCCATGGTTGGCCACACCCTCTGACAACCCAGCCATGGACAGTTGGATGCAATGGAGCGAGCAGGTCTGGGAGCAGACCCACCAGCAGGTTGAGAACGCCCTCCACTGACACAAGAGGAAGGCAGATCATCATGGAGGGGACACCCCTACCTACCTCCCAGGGGATCGAGTGTCGCTGTCGACCCAGGACTTCAGGTTTCCTGAGGGAGGTAGAAAGTTATTACCCAAATACATAGGACCATTCAAAATTCTCCAGAGAATTAATGAAGTTACATATAATTTGGATCTGCTTGTACATTACTGTGTTTCTAACTCTTTTCATTTGTCCCTCTTGAAACCTGTTGTCCCAGGTCCATTGGATGAGGCCACACCTGATGTCACATCCCCACCGCCGGTGGATGTCAAAGGTACCCCAGTGTATGTGATCTACCAGTTGCTGGACTCCAGAAGGAGAGGTGGGATTCTGCAGTACCTTGTGGACTGGGAGGGCTATGGGCCTGAGGAGCGTAGCTGGGTTCCCGCACAAGATATCCTGGATCCAGGGTTGGTGGAGGAGTTCCATCAGCATCATCCAGAGAAGCCTGTTCCTCAGCCTAGGGGCCATCCCAGGTGCCATGGGTCCAGCCCTCCCATTGGTCTGTGCAGCAGTGGTCCCAGGGTCATCTGCAATGATGACCCTCTGTCCAGCACTGTGGCCTCCTTGGACTATTTGGGGGGGGGGATACTGTCATGCTCCCTGGCTCACCTAACACTCTGGACTCCACTTCCCACAATCCCACTCACACACCTGACACTACCACATGCACTCAATCCACCAATCCGGAGCCACTTCCCAGGAGTGGCTCCCCCGAGTTCTAATTGTTATCACCTGTACCTTTTTATTTATGTCTGTATTTATACCCCTCTGTTTGTTTAGTTCTTTGCACAGTATTGCCTCCACATTTTTCGTGAGCCTACTGAGCGTTTGTATCTGTTTGTGTTTCTGTGTATGACCCTTTTTGCCTTCTGGCTTCTTCCCGTTTTGCCTAGCCCTTCTGTTTGTTTGCTCATTTTTCTCGCTTCACGGTTTCTTGATCTCTGCCTGTTTCTCAACTCCGATTTGCCTAGCCCTTGTGTTTATTCTGCCTGTATTTTCCTGATTTCCGGTTCTTGGACTCTCGCCCGTTTCATGACCACGATTTGTCTAGCCCTCATTACTCAGTTGGATTTCCTGGTATTGACTTTGTACATTGCCTTCTCTCACTGTGTCTATTAAAACCCTGAGTTTGTTCTTAATCCGCGAGCATCTGGTCTGTCATTGCTGCATTACATCATCGATATTTTCATTTCTATTCACTTTTCCCTCAATCTGTCATTTACCAGAGAGCAAAATTAGAAACATGGCTATATCATGTCTGAACAATATTTTAAATCTTTGTGTCAGTGAACAGATCTGATGGGGTTTTTTCAGTAATTTCTTCACCAGACACTGAAGTCCTGCAGTAACAAACAAAACCAGAAGTGAAATCAAGAAGCAATTTACATATTCCTTCAAAGTTATTAATACTTTAACTGACAATTGTATTTGTCAGAAACTGACCCATGGCTTGTGCAGTGTCCATGTGTATTTTTTAAACAGGTATAGCCTTCATTAATTTGTGCTTTTCATCTCTAAATCTGTGCATAGATATGTGTATACAATATACATTCACTTTTTATGGGCAGCACGGTGGTGTAGTGGCTGTCACCTCACAGCAAGAAGGTTCTGGGTTCAAGCCCAGTGGCCAACGGGGGCCTTTCTGTGTGGAGTTTGCATGTTCTCACCATGTTTACCCAGATTTCCTCCAGGTTTCCCCCACAGTCAAAAGACATGCAGGTTAGGTTAACTGGTGGCTCTAAATTGACTGTAGATGTGAATTCAGATAGTTTTATTGTTATTGCATTAATATAATATTACATACGGATTGGCCGAGCAGCTTCAACATTTGCCAGGCTCACAAAATGGGTTTGGAACAACGCCAAGCTGACCCTGAAGACAAAGATGACTGTCTACAGAGCTTGTGTCCTCAGCGCCCTCCTTCACGGCAGCAAGTCATGGACCCTGTACTCCAGGCAAGAAAGGATGCTAAACACTTTCCACATGCGCAGCCTAAGGTGGATTCTGGGTATCAAATGGTCCAACCATATAACAAACAACGAGGTCCTCAGGTGTGCTGCCACACCCAGCATCTACACTCTGCTGTGGCAATGTCACCTTCGATGGCTAGGGCATGTCTGCAGAATGCAAGACTGCAGGATCCCCAAGGACTTACTGTATGGAGAGCTTGCAACAGGCAAGAGAGCTCGAGGCAGCCCTCAGCTCTGCTTCAGGGATGTCTGTAAAAGAGACATGAAGGTCTTCAATCTGAACATTGATGGATGGGAGAGCCTTCCCAGGATCGCTGCCACTGGACACAAGAACTCAACTGCTGCCTAAGAAGGGATGAGGAGAGATTCCATCTTGAGGCAGAAGCCAAAAGAGAATGCCAAAAGAACAAACAAACTGTATCTACTGACCCTGTCTACAAGTGCAGTAACTGTGGCAGAGTATGTTTGTCCCATATCGGCCTGTATAGCCATAACAGGAGCTGCACCAGCGCCACTACTCCAGGAACAGACCATGATCACCCGTGACTGATGGTGCCGACCATTACATTACATTATATTACATTATATTATATTGTTGTCAGACAACAATATAATGAGATTCAAATAGCACAAATTCACAAGGTGCTATGTGTAATTAAAATAAATAAATAGATAAATCAATAAATAAAGTGCAGTGAGCCAGGCAGCAAGAGTATGTAAACATAAACAGTAAATAAACATCAACAGTTAAGTGTGTGTGCTGATGTATATAAATGAGTAGATCAAGGAAGGGGTATGGAACCAGGGGCATATTCATCAGTTTCACAGCTTGAGGGAAGAAGCTGTTTTTCAGTCTTGTGGTATGTGAAGAGATAGTCCTGTATCACCTGCTGGATGGGAGTAATTGAAAATAATGCTGGCCAGGGTGTGTTGGGTCGTGGATAATATTTGTGGCCCTACTATGACAGCGGGCCTGGTAGATGTTGTCAAGTTCAGGGAGCTGGGACCCTATGATGTTCTGTGCTGCCTTGATAAGCTTTTGTAGAGACCTCCAGTCCTTCTTAGTGCAGCTGGTAAACCACACTGTAATGCCGTATGTGATGATACTCTACAGTGCACCTGTAGAAGTTGACCAGAAGGTTCTGTGGCATACCAGCTCTCCTCAGCTTCCTCATGAACAAGTGATGCTGTTGCGCCCTCCCGACGATGATGGATGTATGAACGTCTCAGGAGAGGTCCTCAGTGATATTCACTCCGTGGAATTTAAAACTTAAGACCCTTTCCACTGCTTCGCCTCCGCTGAGCACTGGCTGATGAGCGGTTTTCCTCTTCTTCCTGAAATCCATGATGATCTATTTTGTCTTTTTATTATTTATGATGAGATTGTTGGTGGAACACCACTGTGTCAGGTTTTTCACCTTGTCCCTGTATACTGACTCGTCATTGTTCATGATCAGACCAGTGATAGTTGTGCTGTCTGCAAATTTCAGAATGGTGTTTGTTGTATGAACAGAATAACAATTGTGTGTGAAGAGAGTATACAGAATGGGACTCAAAACACAACCCTGGGGGACACCAGTGTTCAGGATGAGAGTAGAGGATGTCAATTCTCCCATTCTGACAGACTGGGGGTGGTGAATGGTTGTGTGTCTCTATGTGTTAGCCCTGTGATGATCTGATGACTTGTCCAGGGTGTATATCCTGCCTCTCACCCATAGTCAGCTGGGATAGGCTCCAGCTTGTCCGTGACCCTGTACAGGATAAGTGGTTACAGATAATGGATGGATTAGCTTTTTATCACATGAGGACTGGAGATGGGGGTTATGGGTGTGTGTGTGTGGGGGGGGGGTACCTTTTTTTTTAAAGATTCAGTGGTGCTTGAAAGTTTGTGAACCCTTTAGAATGTTATATATGTCTACATAAATATGACCTAAAACATCATCAGATTTTCACACAAGTCCAAGAAGTAGATAAAGAGCACCCCGTTAAACAAATGAGACAAAAATTACACTTGGTCATTTATTTATTGAGGGAAATGATCCAATATTACATATTTGTGAGTGGCAAAAGTATGTGAACCTCTAGGATTAGCAGTTCATTTGAAGGTGAAATTAGAGTCAGGTGTTTTCAATCAATGAGATGACAATCAGGTGTGAGTGGGCACCCTGTTTTATTTAAAGAACAGGGATCTATCAATGTCTGATCTTCACAACACATGTTTGTGGAAGTGTATCATGGCACGAACAAAGGAGATTTCTGAGAACCTCAGAAAAAGCGTTGTTGATGCTCATCAGGCTGGAAAAGGTTACAAAACCATCTCTAAAGAGTTTGGACTCCACCAATCCACAGTCAGACAGATTGTGTCCAAATGGAGGAAATTCAAGACCATTGTTACCCTCCCCAGGAGTGGTTGACCAAAAAAGATCCCTCCAAGTGCAAGGCGTGTAATAGTCAGTGAGGTCACAAAGGACCCCAGGGTAACTTCTAAGCAACTGAAGGCCTCTCTCACATTGGCTAATGTTAATGTTCATGAGTCCACCATCAGGAGAACACTGAACAATGGTGGTGTGCATGGCAGGGTTGCAAGGAGAAAGCCACTGCTCTCCAAAAAGAACATTGCTGCTCTTATACAGTTTGGTAAAGATCACGTGGACAAGCCAGAAGGCTATTGGAAAAATGTTTTGTGGACGGATGAGACCAAAATAGGACTTTTTGGTTTAAATGAGAAGCATTATGTTTGGAGAAAGGAAAATAATGCATTCCAGCATAAGAACCTTATCCCATCTGTGAAACATGGTGGTGGTAGCATCATGGTTTGGGCCTGTTTTGCTGCAGCTGGGCCAGGACGTCTTGCCATCAGTGATGGAACAATGAATTCTGAATTATACCAGCGAATTCTAAAGGAAAATGTCAGGACATCTGTCCATAAACTGAATCTCAAGAGAAGGTTGAGAGTACGTCGTGCGCATTCTGGCTGCTGCTTCTCACCAGAGCTTTTTTAATTTTATTTTTATTAACCCTGCCGACAGTAGTCGGAGGGGTTATTATTTTCACCTGCGTCAGTCTGTGTGTGTGTGTATCTGTCTGTCTGTCTGTCTGTCTGTGTGTCTGCAAGATATCTCAAGAACCAATGGATCGATTTGGACCAAATTTTGTAGATGTGTTGCCAATCACCCAGGAAGGAAACCATTAAATTTTGGAGGTCAAAGGTCAAAGGTCAAGGTCATGGCAGAACTTCGAAATTTTCGCCCAATGTATTTTAATAGGGAAAAGGCGGGGTTTGCATTCGTTAGAGTGTCCCTGTCTAGTTTTCTTTCTTTTCTGTGTGTTTGTGTAGTTTGATGTTTGTTTGAGTGTTTTGTCCGCCGGTTGTGGTGTAGCTCCAGACCCAGTTTTGGGCATTGGTTTCCCTCCAGGCCTTGGTTCGCTGTGGGCGATGCCTGTGCTCCCAGCTGTGGACTGCAGTGAGCTCGTTGCTCATTTTAACATCGTGGTTGTCCAGCGCTCTGCACTTTAACGCTTGGTGTGATGTTCCGAGTGATGTTGCTCGGTGGCGTCACAGCGGCTGTGCAGGTGGTTTGGGACACACCAGCGCTCTGCGTGGCGGTGCTTCTCTGCTCGCTTTGTGGATCCAAGGCGTGGTGTTTGAGTGATGTTGCTGACGGCGTCACGGTGGCTGTGCTGGAGATGTGGGACTCGTTTTCATGCACTTTTTGGTGGGACTGTGGCTGCTACACCATGGGAATTACATCCTGACCCCTACTTGGTGGACTTTTTACTTTTTATTTTTTATTATTTTTTTTCCCCTTTATTTTTTATTTTTTTCTTTGTCTATAATTGTAAAGCGTCCTTGGGTTTTTTGAAAGGCGCTATATAAATTCAACTTATTATTATTATTATTATTATTATTATTATTATTATTATTATTATAAGGTGGGTCATGCAGCAAGACAACGACCCTAAGCACACAAGTCGTTCTACCAAAGAATGGTTAAAGAAGAATAAAGTGAATGTTTTGGAATGGCCAAGTCAAAGTCCTGACTTTAATCCAATGGAAATGTTGTGGAAGGACCTGAAGCGAGCAGTTCATGTGAGGAAACCCACCAACATCCCAGAGTTGAAGCTGTTCTGTACGGAGGAACGGGCTAAAATTCCTCCAAGCCGGTGTGCAGGACTGATCAACAGTGACCGCAAACATTTAGTTGCAGTTACTGCTGCACAAGGGGGTCACACCAGATACTGAAAGCAAAGGTTCACATACTTTTGCCACTCACAGATATGTAATATTGGATCATTTTCCTCAATAAATAAATGACCAGGTATAATATTTTTGTCTCATTTGTTTAACTGGGTTCTCTTTATCTACTTTTAGGACTTGTGTGAAAATCTGATGATTTTTTAGATCATATTTATGCAGAAATATAGAACATTCTAAAGGGTTCACAAACTTTCAAGCATCACTATACCTGTAATCATGTGACAGAATTCTTGAGAGAAACGGTTTTCAGTTACAAGAAAACTACTGACCACACAGGCACTCATTTCTGGTCAAGCTGCTGTACAGAGTTTGATGAGTTTCAACTGCATTTCATGTGATCCATGAGTAAAGATTTATTTAAAATCTGGAATGTAACAGATGAAAGTCATTTATCATCATCATCATTATCAGACACCAATGGCAGTATAATATCAGATAGTGGTGACATAATTCCAGACATATTTTACCTGTAATGTACTGTTGGGATTCTGTAGGTATTTGGACATTAGTGCTGATGGGAAGATCATATACACAAATACATCAGAGAAATAGATGGCAAACTCACATCAGTGTATGCATGAAAGAGGAAATGACAAAAAAAAAGAAGTATTTCATCACCAGTCAAAGGCCACAAAACTGTCAGGTTTTGAGCAACTTTTCCAAAACAACCCCAAAACAGGGGCAGGGGTGGAGGGTGTGTTTCCAGTGTTTTGTATGACATTGTACAATTGTTTATTTCTTCATTGATTAGCTGAGAGATAGCGGAGTTTCATCATGTCAGTGGGACGTACTGTGAGATGGAGTCACATAGACACATATTGCACAAAGAGGAACTGACCAAAATATTCTTAATCATGGATTGTGTTGTTTGTGAACATCAGTGAAGCTCGACTTCAGTTCAGAATGAAGACCCTCCTCATCATCACCTTCTACCTGATGTCAGGTCAGTTCTTCTACTTTCAATAATGAACTCCAGAGTGGAGAAGGAGGAACCATTATGAGTTTGTGCTGCAGTTATTTGAATGCTGAACTGTAGTAGTGAGAGAATTTGGAGATGTTTATCATCAGAGAAATGACTGAAATGCTTCCATTTTGATTGGCAGGTCCAGTGCACTGTGATGATGTGATCGGTTACCCTGGAGGTCGTGTCAAAATTGACTTCAAAAAGGCAGTCAATCCCAGGTCGACTGTGTATTTTTGCAAAATGAAAACAGTGTGTGAAGATTTAATAACAGCTCGGGCCACAGTCAGCGTGCTTCATAAGGACAGATTTACTCTGTTTAAGACTGATGGATTCATTACACTGATATTCAGAAGTCTGAGTTTACAGGATACAGGACTGTATCGGTATGGAGAGATTGGAGTGTGGAGTGAAAACATTGACCTGAAAGTGAAAAGTGGTGAGAAATTTTAGAATCTTTGACATCTGATAGATTTAGCTGTTAGTTTTTCTTTTGTGTAATCCAGTATAAATGCACGAGGTACAGCTGATCTCATACCTAGAAACTAATGTCATCTTGATTTATATGCAGATATTTTGGCTGAAAAAAAACCCAAAACAAAACAAAAAACAGAAATATAAAATAAAGTGAAATAAAATTTCAATTCGGTGGCACAGTGGTGTAGTGGTTAGCGCTGTCGCCTCACAGCAAGAAGGTTCTGGGTTCGAGCCCCGTGGCCGGCGAGGGCCTTTCTGTGCGGAGTTTGCATGTTCTCCCCGTGTCCGCGTGGGTTTCCTCCGGGTGCTCCGGTTTCCCCCACAGTCCAAAGACATGCAGGTTAGGTTAACTGGTGATTCTAAATTGACCGTAGGTGTGAATGTGAGTGTGAATGGTTGTCTGTGTCTATGTGTCAGCCCTGTGATGACCTGGCGACTTGTCCAGGGTGTACCCCGCCTTTCGCCCGTAGTCAGCTGGGATAAGATCCAGCTTGCCTGCGACCCTGTAGAAGGATAAAGCGGCTAGAGATAATGAGATGAGATGAGATAAAATAAAGTGAAATAAAATTTCAATTCGGTGGCACGGTGGTGTAGTGGTTAGCGCTGTCGCCTCACAGCAAGAAGGTTCTGGGTTCGAGCCCCGTGGCCGGCGAGGGCCTTTCTGTGCGTGTCCGCGTGGGTTTCCTCCGGGTGCTCCGGTTTCCCCCACAGTCCAAAGACATGCAGGTTAGGTTAACTGGTGACTCTAAATTGACCGTAGGTGTGAATGTGAGTGTGAATGGTTGTCTGTGTCTATGTGTCAGCCCTGTGATGACCTGGCGACTTGTCCAGGGTGAACCCCGCCTTTCGCCCGTAGTCAGCTGGGATAGGCTCCAGCCCGCCTGTAACTCTGTACAGGATAAGCTTTTACAGATAATGGATGGATGGATGGAAATTTCAAATTCAACCCTGTTAATTTTGCTTCAAGAGTAGAATCACATTAAGCACATAAACCTACATTTCAGTAAAAGCTGAACTCATGCCAGCTGGGAGATAAATAATTCAACACTAATTCAGTTTGTGTGATTGACAGATCCATGCTGTAGTGAGACAAAATCAGTAACCGGATATCTGGGAGAGAGTGTGATGATCAGCTGCTCCTATCCAACAGAGTTTGAAACAAATGTCAAGTCCTTTTTCAAATTGGATGATTACGCTGGAACTGAAGTGATCTTCATCAGGGCAAAAGAAGCGTATCAGAACGGCAGATTCTCCATTTCTGATGACGGGAGGAGTAGCGTTTTCAGTGTGATCATCAGTGATGTGAGAGAAGATGATGGAGGAGTTTATTCCTGTGCATTTCGTATTGAAGGGACTGCAGTCCGTTATCACTCGCTCTTCACAGAAATTCAGCTCCAAGTTACTGGTGAGAAAATTTTTTCCCATCATACTGCACTGAATTACTGAAACAATAAAGTCTGTTTCCTTTTTTTGCGGATGATGCAGTATTTGAAAAAGGAGAAGCTGCTATTTGTACAACAGTAGACACAGATGCTTTAGCTGTTTTGGCTATAGCACACTTGGATGAAATAGCAAAAGGAAGAGAGAGTGGTTGTTTAGACAGTTTATTTTGTTTACAGGTAGTATTTGACGGAAGATGGATATAACGTATTACTTGTACCTGAAGATACAGGATTAATTGAATAGCAGACATTTTGCTTATGTTGTGAGAGAATCTCTTTCAGAGCCTATAAATACAAAAAAAAAAAAAAACCCGAGATAGTTGAGAGAGATATAACAGGATGGCATGTCCATTACTTTGATATTGAAATCATGGTTTTAGATGCAATAAAATGCCACATGTGTTTCAGTGGACAAAAAGGCAATGACAAGATTCAGAAATACACAGGGAAGTTTATCACAGAGTGATTATAAATTAATCTTACAATGACCTTATCTTTCGCGCCAATTCCACGATTATTGTTGGAGCTTTACCTTAAAATTTCAAACAGATTAAATTCATCTTAAAATCATCTCATCTCATCTCATCTCATTATCTGTAGCTGCTTTATCCTGTTCTACAGGGTCGCAGGCAAGCTGGAGCCTATCCCAGCTGACTACGGGTGAAAGGCGGGGTACACCCTGGACAAGTTGCCAGGTCATCACAGGGCTGACACATAGACACAGACAACCATTCACACTCACATTCACACCTACGGTCAATTTAGAGTCACCAGTTAACCTAACCTGCATGTCTTTGGACTGTGGGGGAAACCAGAGCACCCGGAGGAAACCCACGTGGACACGGGGAGAACATGCAGACTCCACACAGAAAGGCCCTCGCTGGCCACGGGGCTCGAACCCGGACCTTCTTGCTGTGAGGCGACAGTGCTAACCACTACACCACCGTGCCGCCCGGTTTTGGAATTTTGAAAAAAAAAATCTTTTATGGTGACAGAGATACGGTGGTTTTAGTAAAAAATAAATAGGGGTAATTGTGTGCTGACACCCCCCCCCCCCCCCCCACACACACACACACATGCACAAAATAGAAAGGGTCTACATGGCCCTAATTGTTACTGTTAGAACTAGAAAACGTAGTTTTATGAGCAACTTAGTTTTGGAGGTGAACCCGGCTGCAGCACTGAAAGTGTCTGTTTATTACCATTATTTAGTCTTGTACATACAAAGTGAGGTTACAAAGATGACAATTACAAAGAGACACTGTTTTATCATACCTGTGAAAGTTGAACACCAAATCAGAAAAAAAAATGGATAAGCAAACTACAATTTGTACCATGTAGTAACTTCCTGGGTTCCAGAAAACCACAGGAGCAGTTGCTGCTCTTCTTCACAAGCCAACTTGCTCGTGTATTCATCAGCCTCTTTCTCCATGGCTATAGGTTCTAAATCGTCCTCAGACAACCAGTGAAAGATTGAGGATAAATTTAAAGAACTTCTGTCATCTTTTTCAAAAGAATCAGTATCAAGAACACATGTAATTGCAGAGAATAGCATAGAGTCTGTGTGGACACAAAAGAAGGCAGTGGCGCAGTGCCGCTGACCTCTAAATCACTGTAATCTAATAATGGCAGACAAGCGTTTAATGATTTTTGGAACAGAATTCAGACACAAAAACATTATTTTTCAAACCAAATTTTTATTTATCAATGAACTTTACAACCTATTTGAGCATATCACACATGGAAAACCCGGGATTTTATGATGTAATTTTCATTAGACTAGCACTTTAACAAAGGTAACCTCAGCCACAAACTACCCAAATACAAGGAGTTTATTAAATGCCCGACTAGGGAGAATATTTTGGATCACTGCTACACTAAAGTCAACAATGCCCATCACGCCGTCCCCCGCGCTGCACTGGGCCACTCTGACCACATCATTGTCCACCTGATTCCTGCATACAGGCAGAAATTAAAGCTGAGGAAGGCTGCAGTTAGGACATCAAAGAAGTGGAGCAATAAGACTATGGAGAGAACTTTCAGGCGTGCTTGGACTGTACAAACTGGAATGTGTTCAGGACCACTACCAATAGTCTGAATGAGTACACAGAGGCTGTGACGTCCTATGTCAGCTTCTCTGAGGACTGTAGCGTTCCATCACATACCAGAGTGAACTACAAATCATGATAAACACTTGTTCACAGATAAGCTCAGCCAGCTAAAGTTGCAAAAGATAGAAGCATACATAAGTGGGGACAGGTTTAAAGTCTCAGAACAAGTTTAGCAACTTGTCTCCATTCTGGAGATGGAGACAAGTTCCGTGGTCTCGCAGAAGGTGGTCGCATTTTCTCCCTCTCCCTTCCCTTATCTTTCCTGCTTCTGCTGTCTCATCTGTCTAGTGTCTATACTTTTGAGAGACTCTCTCCACACTGCTCTCTGAACTAAAACCATGGAATTGATAAACTGGTCTCTTCGCGCAACTGACACAATCTTCTCGACGAGAAGCCTGGGTTCGGGGGAACTAGCCTGTCCTGGCGGAATGTTCACAGCTGGCTACACGATGGATGTGTGAGAGAGGTGGCAGGTTGTGTGCCTGGCAGTTCTTTCTGTGGAGGACATTGAAGACATCTACCTATTCAGAACTATGATTACAGGACTTTTGCTGATTGGATTAGGCATTGCTCTGGTTTATCGAGGAAATCAGAAAACGGTGACAGCTGTTCAAAGCCCCATAAAGCTGCCCGACATGATTGAAGTGGTGGGCAGAGCTGTTGGCACTCAGACTGTGGCTATTCAGAACTTGAACCGCAACATGGATAACATCATGGAGAAGCTTTCGGCTTTGCAATGGAAATTGGATTGATTTGGAGACCAACATGGACAGAATGGACATTCAGAATAGTTGTGCAAAACAAATTGCGTCTGCTCGCCAAGACCAAACAAATTCCAATCTTATCTACTTTCGGCTCCCGAGCCAGCACTGGCCTTGGCCAAGGCCGTTGCTGAGACAACAATTCCCCTGGAGAACACTGCTGTTAGACTCTGTCATATTCCTCCCCCCTTTTCCCGCAGTCACTGTTTCACCCCCAGTGTGACAAGCAGGTGCGTGACCAGCCCAGTGCCATCATGGCTGCAGGAGCGGATGGCTGCTTGCTTGCACTGGGTTACCTCTACCTCCTCCCCTCCCCCCTACCCTCCCCCCCCCTTTTTACCCCCACCCCTGATCGCCCCCCCTCCCCGCCCCGCTTCCCCCCCAAGTCCTGAGTTTTCATGTTGTAAAGTGTACTTGTGTTGTTTTGTGCTTATGTGCTGAGTTTTTTTTAATGTTCCCACACTGTACTCCTCCAGGAGCATAGTGTAGGGGTTACTTTTTTCTCCTCCCCTCCCCTCATGTTACTACTGTATTTTTCATCCCTGTCTTCCTGTCCTGTCAACTCCCCCTGTGTTAATTGTATGTATGTGTATATGTATGGACGGGTTGATGGCTAATTTTCACTGGTACTTGTGACTAGTGACAATAAAGGCATCATCATCATCATCATCATCATCATCATCAAAAAGCTCTTTAAGAAGCTGAACCCCGCAAAGCAGCAGGTCCCAACTCTGTCTCACCATTTACCCTGAAGCATTGTGCTGATCAGCTATCTCCAGTGTTCACAGACATCTTCAACAGCTTACTGGAGACATGCCATGTGCCAGTCTGCTTCAAGGCCTCCACCATTATCCTGTTCCCCAAAAAGCGAAACATTATAGGATTAAAAGACGAGACCCATCATCGTGACTTCTGTAGTTATAAAATCCTTTGAGCACCTTGTGAATCACCACCTTAAAGCCATCATTGACCTGCTCCAGGACCTCATGCAGTTTGCCTACAGACCCAACAGATCTGCAGATGATGCTGTTAACATGGTTCTGCATTTCATCCTCCAGCACCTGGACTCCCCAGGAACCAATGCTAGGATCCTGTCTGTGAATTTCAGTTCTGCTTTCAACACCATCATCCTGGCTTTTCTGCAAGACAAAATCTCACAACTGAGCATGCCTAACTCCGCCTGCAGGTGGATCACTGACTTCCTGTCTAACAGGAGGCAGAACATGAAGCTGGGGAAACGTGTCTCTGACTCCTGAACCATCAATTCCGGACCCCCCATGGGTGTGTTCTCTTTCCTGTACTCTTCTCCCTGTACACCAACAGCTGCACCTCCAGTCATCAGTTTGTCAAGCTCCTGAAGTTCACAAATGACACCACCCTCATTGGACTCATCTCTGATTAGGAGTCTGCCTACAGGTGGGTGATCTGATGTCCTGGTTCAGGCAGAACAACTTGGAGCTCAATGTTCTAAAGACAGTGGAGAAGATTGTAGACTTCAGGAGGAGCTCTGCCACACTCTCCCTCATCACTTTGTTTAACTCTGCAGTAACCTCTGTGGAGTATTTCTACTGCCTGGACACTATAATTACCCAGGACCTCACGTGGGAGATTAATGTGTGCTCTCTGACCAAGAAAGCACAGCAGAGGATGTACTTCCTGTGGCAATTGAAGTTTGATCTGTCAAAGACAATGATGGGGCACTTTTACAATGCCATCGAGTCCATCTTCACCTCCTCCATCACCGTCTGGTATGCTGCTGCCACTGCCAAGGACAAGGGCAGACTGTAGTGCATCATTGCATTGCACTGGATCACCATGATGCTGTCATGTAGTGGCTTAAATACCCCAAAAGACCATGAAGGTGAAGCCAGACAAGATTCAATCATGCTGGACCAGCGGAAGGCAAGGAAGAAAACTAAGAGTGATCCAAACCTGGTATCTGGATACGTCCTACTCCTGGATTCACACCTCCTTATTTCAATGAAGAATCCTAAAAAGAGAAATCATCCTGGCTCGGTTGCCACCCAGGATAAAAAGGACCGCGATCCTGTTGCAGAGAACTCAGCAGAACCAGAACTATCTTCCAGAATTATCTTATCCTCTGCACCTGTACAAAGTGATTCATTCTGCCACTGTCATGGAAATCTGAACATCAGGCGCAGCCAAAAATAGACTTATACAAAAGAAGTTACCTTGAAACAAACAAACATTCTCGATGCCAAGCGAGTCCAGAACACACCAGCTTCTAAACTTCCGCTTACTCGTTTTAAAGGCCCCCTGAGAGACCAACCTTAGTACCACCCCAAAACAAAATGGCGGCTCCTATTAAAATCATTGTGAAAGATTGACAAACAAAAGAAAAACAGACCTGCTCGTATTTCTTACCATATGACATTTTAAGGGTTTTACTACTGAATAAATAACAAGTCTGTGTTTGTCATGCGAAATGTCCTTAGAATGATAATCAGTGGTGAGGACCACAATATGGTCTCTCTCTCTCTCTCTCTCTCTCTCTCTCTCTCACACACACACACACACACACACACACACACACACACACACACACACACACACACAATCCTCTAAAAAATTTAAACTCATTGTTCCTCAGCTCAGCTTTTGATTTCACCGTGTGTGTGTGTGTGTGTGTGTGTGTAGCCATGGGCGCCGCCAGGGGGGGAAAGGTTAGAACAATTCTAGGGGCCCAGCACTGCCATGGGGCCCTTTAAGGGGCTGATAATATGATTTTAATGATTTTAATGACTTTTGATATAACAACAATGCAATATTCCATCTGGTAAAATGAGCTAATTGAACAAGGTTGTCTATTTCTTGAGTTCTTCAACATATTGTCATTTAACCCTCCCCCTTTTGTGAAATGGTACGGTCCAGTTCTGGTAGAAGCGCGATGCATTAAATCTGTGTGCTGATCAGTGCAACGCTACTTGCTGCTGTGTCGCGGTGCAGCAGCCAGCCAGCCAGCAGTGGAGTGCGTACAGTCTATGATCGCTAAATATGAAGAGTGGCTGTCAAAAACGTAAAGAAAGGCAGCTGAAAGCTGAGAGGGACCGGAGAGGCAGGCAACTGGTCACTCAGTTTTTCCCAAAGAAAGGTAGCTATCGCTCACATGTGTGTTCAAAATATTAGCGAATGGTAAATTAACAGTATGAACGTGGTTGGATTAGCCTATCAAGAGAACACTTTTACAGTTTGTACAGTGACATTTTTTCCATTTTAATAACTGAACTGACTTGTGTGATAAGATGAAATATTACGTTATGCTGGTGCTAATAACTAGTGCTAATAACCAGTTTCATAACTAATGGGGTGCCCTAAATATGCACAGATTCAGCCTCAGGGGGACCTTCGCCCTACCAAACCACTGAACCCCTCTTTGGAGAAGGAGGTAAGCAGCCATACAACCCATAAATGTGTTAGGATTGAAGTTTTTAATGAGCGAGCACCATATACAGTTTGCTAGATTAAAGTGTTGCTAATAACGGTCCATGGGCTATCAAAAGTCAAATAACGACAATAGTGCAATTGTGACGAGGGTGGGCAAAGTTGGGGGGCCCAAAATTCTAAGCTTTCATGGGGCCCAAAATTTCTGAGGGCGCCACTGTGTGTAGCACAGCCTGACCTAACAAAAAGTCCATTCCACAGTCTGGCCCTTGTACAATGGAGCCTGGCCCTGAGATAAGGTAAATAACTGGCCACAGAGACAGGAATCCTCACACAGTCTGATGCTCTAAACAGCAAGTTTGAGGTATAAAATAATCTTACACCACTAGTAATGAATCATATTTCAAATGGCAAATTAGATCAATGTTAAATTTCAATGAACTTTAAATGGCAGCTAAACATAAAGCTTGGCCGAACGTGTGACTTTCACAGTAGCACGTCCTTTAGTTAACGCAGCAGCACTCTCTCAACAACAATGCCTTCGCTCGCAAAGTGCACTAGAATGCATCTGCAATTGTAAGCAAGACACTTCAAGTTAACCTGCTCTAGGACAGGATGGGTTGTGCTTTCGCCACTGATTGTGGTTGGAAAAAGCCATAAAAGATCTGAAACACTATTAATGCACTGGTCTTGCAACACATGTTTGCTTTAAGGTGAATATTGTACACAAATGCAGGTTTAGCACAAGCTCCCGTACTCATCTTCATCATCAGTGTGTGTGTGACTGTGCTACTGATGGGAGGATTTTTACTCGTCTGCCAGTTGAGAAGCAACAAGACACAAGGTACTGTTTCTTTATAAACACAAAGCACCAGCCTGCAAACACACACACACACACACACACACACACACACACACACACACCCCTCTGCCAAAATTTTCATGCTAAAATCTCCCTTTTTTTGCAGATTCTACATTTGTAAGTCAGCAGACAGAAACAAATACCATGGTGGGTGGCCATTAATCTGCTGCATTAAAATAAGAATACAGATAAAGTGTGAAAATGTAATCTATTCATTACTCGCATGCAGACATTTCCAACTGTTTCCATTTGGCTTGTGCAATATTGACTTTTTTTTCACTGCTCACAATTTGCTGATTTAAAATAGTGATGAAGGCGTTCTGCTGCTCAACATGTTTGAATATGACTACATACTGACCGATGCAGGAAAAACAGCAAATTTAAACCACTTTCTCATTTTCATGACCATTAACGTTATTTGTAGTTTGATTTCGAACTTTGTTGCAAGCACATTTAGTCTTTATAAAATCAATTTTTTTCATCAATTTTTTCTTTTATGGACAAAAACTGAAAGCAACTTTTTCGACCAATTTTAGCTAAAATATTTTCAGTGGAATCCCTTATACATGGAATTAAATATCATTAAAACTATGTTTGTCTAATTGTAGTCAAAACACATGGATAGATTTTTTTTTCATATTATTGAACTCAAGAAATTCTTCATTTCCCTTCACAGAAGGAAAGGCATGTTAGATGAGGGAAGGAACCAGGGCTTCTAGGCAGTGTCAGTTTATATCGTAGAGTTCACAACAAAGGTGACAGTCCTCCAGTCCCATTGCTCTGAATGCCCCCCCCACTAAAAACATACCTGACCTAACCTCTGAAGGGACTGATGATGAGCTAATTAGCTGGAGGTAAAACTTGAAACTCTACAGAACAGTGGGGACTCAAGTTGTGCAGTAAAAAGCACCATCGAAACTAAATGTGCAGCAACAATCTTTGCATATCCCTTTTCACTGAGTCATTATCTATTGTGGGCCCCATTTTCATACTGCAAAAAGGCTGCGTCCATTACAGTCATACTGCACAACAGCGGCTGTGTCCGTTACAGTCCAATGTTGCAGTGATTTTAGTACATGGCTAAAAGTACAGTATATGGTTACTCCTAATTACTTGTTTTGGATACACCCATTGCTATTAGGTACAAAGAATCAAATATACAGCAATTTAATCTCCACAAACAAACATTAGCAATAACCTTGGAGCCCAGTTAAATGTGCTGTATCTCTATTTGTGACAGTGCCACTAAAAATCATCTTTCGGCTGTTCCTATTAGGGGTCGCCACAGTGGACTATGTCCTTCCATCTCCTCCTGTCCTCTGTATCATTTTCTCTAGCACCAACCGTTCTCATGTCCTCCTTCATCGCATCTTTTTTCCCCCAACCTGACACCTAAATTTCCAACATTCTTTTCCCAATATACCCTGGATCTCTCCTCTGTACATGTCCAAACCATCTCAATTTCAGCTCTCTCACTTTGTCTCCAAGCCATCCTACATGTGCTGTCCCTCTAATATTCTTGTTTCTCATCCCATCCAACTTTGTCACTCCCAATGAAAATCTCAGCATCTTCAGCTCTGCTACCTCCAGTTGAGCCTCTCATCTTTTTGCAATGCCTCTGTCTCCAAACCATACAACATAGCTGGTCTTACTACTGTCTGGTAAACTTTCCCTTTCACTCTTGCTGGTATCCTTCTGACACGAATCACTCCTGACACTATCCTCCATCCATTCCAACCTGCTTGCATGCTCTTCTTCACTGCTCTTCTGCACTTGCCATTACTTCATACAGTCGACCCCAGATGTTTGAACTCCTCTACTTTGGACACCTAATATTCCTTGCAGCTGGACCATTCCACTGCCCTCACACTCATTCATACACATGCATGCCATCTTGCTCCTACTGACTTTCATTCCCCTTCTCTCTAGTGCATACCTTCATGTCTCTAGGTTTTCTTCCACTTGCTTCCTGTTCTCACTCCAGATCACAATATCATCTGCAAACATCATTGTCAATGGGGCCTCTAGCCTGATGCCGTACCTCACTGGGAAACAGTTTCATTGGCGGTGGTTGTTAACCCAGGCCTCAACCGATCTGGTATGAAAGTCCTCTTCATCATCCACATAGTTGATTTGGCCTGAGTTTTACACCGGATGCCCTTCTTGATATAACCCTCCCCATTTATCTGAGCTTGGGACTGGTGCTAGAGAATGCACTGGCTTGTGCACCACAGTGGTTGGATTGACAATGCCACAAATATGAACCAATAATAATAATAATAATATGAGAAAGAAGACAAGATACTGACTAGTGGTTTATTACTACCACCAAATTTGTGAAACCTGAAACTGAAATCTATCGTCATTACAAAAATGCAAACACCATTCTTAATTGGAATCCACACCTCCCGATTGTCACAATCCAGCTTGGAACTTCCAAATCCTGACCTGTGCCTTTGTGCACCACTCCATGTTTTCACCATTCTCCCCGCACTGTGCTAGCACACCTGCTATGCATTTGCTTTTAGTCACTCTCTATAAACATGATGGGGTGACATGGAAAAATACTTGCCATTATGCTATGTCAAGTTCACGCTCGGGTGGCACGGTGGTGTAGTGGTTAGCGCTGTCGCCTCACAGCAAGAAGGTCCGGGTTTGAGCCCCGTGGGTGGCGAGGGCCTTTCTGTGCGGAGTTTGCATGTTGTCCGCATGGGTTTCCTCCGGGTGCTCCGGTTTCCCCCACAGTCCAAAGACATGCAGGTTAGGCTAACTGGTGACTCTAAATTGACTGTAGGTGTGAGTGTGAATGGTTGTCTGTGTCTATGTGTCAGCCCTGTGATGACCTGGCGACTTGTCAAGGGTGTACCCCGCCTTTCGCCTGTAGTCAGCTGGGATAGGCTTCAGCGTGCCTGCGACCCTGGAGAACAGGATAAAGCGGCTAGAGATAATGAGATGAGATGAAGTTCATGTTCATGTTGTTTTTTTTTCTCTGCTGCCCTTTCTTGGTTTTCTGACTTGGATTATGTTTATTGGTATACCATTTTTGCCTGCTGTTTTTGGGACTTTTTGACCATGACTGACTCTGGACACAGTTTCTCCCAGACTATCGATTGCCGGCAGCACTCGGATTTCTCCTGCGTTTATTGTGACTTTACTCTGTGTCTGCTCTGCCATTCCTGGATCTAGCCAGGATATTTCTGACTGCACTGCTGCATCTGTTTCCGGCTCGTACACCTCACCACTCTACTCATCAGGTACACTACAGTCTAATCTGTGACTTTCTTATCTGCTCTTTGGGTGCTATCTGCACACGCAACCTCCCCGTTCTGATATTTTTCAGCCACACGATGGACACAGCAGACTATGATTCCCTCAAAACTGTATTGGAAAAACAGGGCTCAATTTTCAGATCTCATCAGCAAGAGATCATAGCAGTTCACCAGAACACATCCTCCATCACCCATACCTTTCACCCTAACACCCCCCCCATGAGCTTCATCTCCCTGCTCCACAGCCATATCACAGTGCACCTGGGACCTGCTGTTCATTCCTCTCACAGTACTCCATAGCCATGGAGCTTCAGGCATCTACCTTGCCTTCTGAGAACTCACATGTACTGTAGCTTAGGTCATCGCATGTTTAACAGGAAAGGCACAAGAGTGGGGGACAGCTGTTTGGGACATCAGGATGCCCTGCTGTTCAAGTTTCAGGGAATTCACCAAGGAGATGCAGAAGGCTTTTAACCATTCCCCCAAGGGCAAGGAGATGGTGGGACAGTTAAGGGGCAGAAGGAAGGTGCTCGGTCAGTTCACGATTATCCCATCAAATTCTGGACTATTGCCGTAGCAGTCGACTGGAAAATGAGCACCTTCTATGACACCTTTCATGGACTAAATTATGCCATCTTGGATGAGATTGCACCTCATGACCTTCTGACAGCCCGGATGGCTTGGTAGACCTGGCCAGTCGGGCAGACGCTCGCCAATAACTACGTAAATAGAGATCGGAGGTGGAGCTGAAGGGTCGAACCTAGGACCATCATTCTTCTGTTGGAGGGTGCCACCCCCGATGAATCAGAGCCCATACAATCAGGCAGGACCCAGGTAACTCCAGAAGAAAAAAGATGCCATTGAAAAACTAGCTTCTGTTTTTACTGTGGACAGTCTGGACAGTTCATCTCCCACTGCCTGTTAAAAAGGTCTGTGCATCAGTAAATGCAGGGATACAGGTAGGTGTCTCAACACATACTTCCCCTGCTTATAGATCAACATTGACTGTTGAGATTATATTTTGGGGAAGCCAGGGCTTAAATAGTTAGAGAAGCAGCTTTGGGACCAAAAGGTCACTGGTTCAATTTGCTGGACCAGCAGGAATGTTTGAAGTGCCCTTGAGCAAGGCACCTAACCCCAGGCTGCTCTGGGTATGTTGTACATCACTCTGGATAAAAGCATTTGCAAAATGCTAGAAATGTCATTTCAGAATAAGATCCAATCTGTCCAAACCATCATTGATTCTGGTGCTGACCAAAGCTTTATTATGACTTCCTGGGCTGAGGAACTTGGCATCCTTTTGTGGAAGTTAGTTTGTCCCCCCATGACCAATGATCTGAATGGGGATGAACTCAGTCCTATTTCCCACATCACAGACCAAGTTACTTTGAAGGTTTCAAGTAAAAAAAAAAAATTGGAATAAAATTAGATCATGTTTAAAGTCTTTGATTTTTTTTAATAAATCTGCTTTGTGAAAATGTCTGTAAAAAGCACTATACAAATAAACTTGACTTACTCACATCAAATCAATTTCATTCTATGCCATAAATGATGACCTTGAGCTTATTCTGCTTGGTCTTCTGGGGTTACACCTCCAAAACTCCCACAATAACTGGAGTGATGGGACCATACTCTCCTGGAGTGCTCACTGCCTGTCCGTCTTCTGCTCAGACTCCTCTGGCCCCTCTTGTTGCCATCTGTGATGAGACAATGAATCCTTCCCCATGTGTCCCCCCCAAAAAAAACCCCATTTTATATATATATATATATATATATATATATATATATATATATATATATATATATATATCAGGACCTTTGTTTGGTCTGCAGTAAGGCTCATGCCACTGCCCCCCCCCCCCCCAACTGGCCCTAAGATTGCACCACAGAGCTTTTACCTGGAACCACACCTCCCAGTGGTCATATTCATTCTCTTTCTCCACTGAAGTGGGAAGCCATGGACAAATACATCTCAGAGTTACTAGCAGCTGGCATCATCTGTCCATCTTCCTCCCCAGCAGAAACGGGGTTCTTTTTTGTGGAGAAGGAAGACAAGTCCCTCAGGCCCTGCATTGACTATTAGGGACTAAATTCTATTAGTGTTAAGGATGGTTATCCCCTACCACTCATGTCCACTGCCTTCAAGTTTCTTCAGGGGGCTCAATTTTTGCTAAGTTGGATGTGGCAGCGGGGGCATGGTCAAGCACCGGTCTGTGACAGGAGGGCGGAGTCAGGGAAGGTAAGTGGCAGAATCACTACACCTGATGTCAATTAACCTGTGTTTGTGTGTCTTCCCAGTGACCGCGCCCTACTTAAGGAGGGAGAGCGAGAGCAGAGGAGCTCATCCCCGAACCAGACGTCGGGTTGTGTGTGTCTGTGTTAGTTACTAGTTGTTCACTGTAAAGTGTGGCAATAAAAACCCCAGTTTATGAACCTGATCTCTGTCCTGCTGTCCTCTGTGCTCCGCCCTTCATTAGAACCGTTACAGTGGTGCTGAAACCCGGGATCTGGAGTGCAGAAGCCGAACAGCCCCGTGGAGTCCTCCCCATTCGCCGATCTGGTCCACGCCCTCGCCACGGCCCAGCAAAGCCAGCACCAGGCACTAGTCACCCTCCGAAAGGAGCAGGAACAGCAGTTCGAGGCCCTGGTGCTGGCCCAGCAAGATCGTTAGGCGTTCCGGCACCTCCTCGCGTCGACGGGGTCCACCAATGCTCCCACCGCGGGCCCGTCCCCCCTCACCCTAACAAAGATGGGCCCGCAGGATAACCCTGAGGCATTCATGACGCTCTTCGAGCAAGTCGCGGAGACCTTGGGGTGGCCGATGGAACAGCGCGCGGCGCGCCTCCTCCCCCTGCTAATGGGAGAGGTGCAGCTGGCCGCGCTACAGCTCCCCGCTGACCGCCGGCTGGCCTACGTGGACCTTCGCCGGGCTGTCCTCCAGCGTGTGGGGCGCACCCCTGAGCAGCAGCATCAGCGCTTCCGCACTTTGCGCTTGGAGGAAGTCGGCCGGCCGTTCGCGTTTGGCCAGCAACTCCAGGACGCCTGCTGGCGGTGGTTGAGGGCCGACAACCGTGACGCCGAGGGGATCATCGACCAGGTGGTACTGGAACAATTCGTCGCACGCTTGCCAGCAGGAACTGTGGAGTGGGTCCAGTGCCAGCTCCCGGCGTTGCTGGATCAGGCAATCGAGCTGGCGGAGGACCATTTGGCGGCTGTCCCGGCGGCAGAACAGCAGACAGCCTCTTCTCTCCTCTCCTCTTCTCTCTCCCTCTCCTCCTGTGTCTCGTCCTCGCCCCATTCCCCCACCGCGGAGGCGGGGGCCGGCGCCACCCGTGCCGGCCCGCCGCACCCACGGTGCCCTCCCGTTTCTCCCGTCTATGTTTGTCTCTCCCGCCCTCAGGTGAGTGAGCCCCAGAACACCGTTGCAGAGAGGAAGCCCGGGCCGGTTTGCTGGCGCTGCGGGGAGCCAGGCCACCTCCAACAACAGTGCACGGTAATGGAGGTGGGCGCGGCTGTTCGGATCCCCGATGCGCCAGGAGCCACCCTCAATCGGGCTGGAGCGTATCGCATACCGGTGAGTATTCAAGGGGATACATATCAGGCGTTGGTGGATTCTGGTTGTAATCAGACCTCAATTCACCAAAGCCTGGTGCAAGACGAGGCATTGGGGGGAGCACAGGGGATGAAGGTTTTGTGTGTGCATGGGGATGTTCACAGCTACCTTTTGGTGTCTGTCCACATTTTTTTCCGAGGGGAAAAATTTATCGTAAATGCGGCGGTTAATCCTCGCCTCACCCACTCGATAATTTTGGGGACTGATTGGCCGGGATTCGGGGAGTTGATGAGCCATTTAGTGGAGAGTGGGTCCTGCCATACTTCAGTAGGGGGAGGTCCCGGTGTCGCCTTGGCGGGAGCAGCTGTCACAGAGCCGTCTACGTCATCTACGCGTCAGAGTGAGGAGCCACAGGCTCCTCCTCCCTCTCTCGGGGAATCCCTGGCGGATTTCCCGTTAGAGCAGTTGCGAGACGAGACTCTGCGGCATGCGTTTAACCAAGTGAGAGTAATCGATGGTCAAACGCTCCCACCGAACGCCACCCTGTCCTTCACCTATTTTTCTATTATGAAGGATAGATTATACTGAGTGACGCAGGACACTCAAACGAAAGAGCAAATCACACAGCTTTTGATTCCAAAAAGCCGCCGGGAATTGGTATTCCAGGCGGCTCATTTTAATCCCATGGCTGTACACTTAGGGCAGGATAAGACACTAGCCCGAATAATGGCCCGATTCTATTGGCCGGGGATTCACGGCGATGTCCGTAGGTGGTGTACGGCGTGCCGCAAATGCCAGTTAGTAAATCCAGCAGCCATTCCAAAAGCGCCTTTGTGCCCTCTACCATTAATCAAGACCCTGTTCGAAAGAATTGGGATGGATCTTGTTGGGCCATTAGATCGGTCAACACGAGGGTACCGCTTTATATTAGTTCTGGTAGACTATGCAATGTGATACCCGGAAGCAGTGCCTCTCCGCAATATCTCAGCACGCAGTATTGCGGAGGCGCTGTTCCGCGTCATCTCCCGAGTTGGAATCCAGAAAGAGATTCTGACTGATCAAGGCACCACATTTATGTCACGGACACTGAACGAACTGTATAGGTTATTAGGGATTAAGCCGATCCGCACCAGTGTGTATCACCCACAAACGGACGGTTTAGTTGAATGGTTCAATCACACCCTCAAGAATATAATTAAAAAATTCGTAAGTGAGGACGCACGTAATTGGGATAAGTGGCTCAAGCCCTTGTTGTTTTCAGTGTGAGATGTCCCCCAAGCCTCCATGGGGTTCTCCCCATTCGAATTATTATATGGGCGTAAACCGCGTGGCATCCTAGATGTGCTGCGAGAAAATTGGGAGGAGGGACCTTCACAAAGTAAAAATGAAATTCAATACGTTATGGACCTGTGCGCAAAACTCCACACACTCACCCACCTAACCCAGGAGAATTTGCGGCAGGCCCAAGAACGACAAACCCGCCTGTACAACAAGGGTACGCACCTTAGGGAGTTCGCACCGGGAGATAAAGTACTCATACTGTTGCCCACATCGAGCTCCAAATTGATCGCCAAGTGGCAAGGACCCTTTGAGGTCACACGGCGAGTCGGGGACGTCGACTATGAGGTGAGGCAAACGGACAGGGGTGGGGCGCTACAGATTTACCACCTCAATCTACTCAAACTCTGGAACGAGGTCCCCGTAGCATTGGTGTCGGTGGTTCCGGAGAAGGCGGAGCTGGGGCTGGAGGTTCAAAAGGGCGCATTGGCATCGCATACCTCTCCAGTCCCCTGTGGAGACCACCTCTCCCTGACCCAACTCGCGGAGGTTGCCCAGTTGCAGACTGAGTTTTCGTACGTGTTCTCGCCCCTGCCCGGCCGCACCAACCTCATAGAGCATCACATTGAGACACCCCCGGGGGTGGTAGTGCGCAGCCGCCCTTACAGGCTACCCGAACACAAGAAAAAAGTGGTTCGGGAAGAACTCGAGGCCATGCTCGAAATGGGCGTCGTCGAGGAGTCCCACAGTGGCTGGAGCAGCCTGGTGGTCTTGGTACCCAAGGCCGACGGGTCGGTCCAGTTCTGTGTGGACTATAGAAAAGTCAACGCGGTGTCTAAATTCGACGCGTACCCAATGCCTCATATTGATGAGTTGCTCGATCGACTAGGCACTGCTCGCTTTTATTCGATACTGGATTTAACGAAGGGATATTGGCAGATCCCCTTGACACCACTATCCCAAAAAAACCAGCAATTTCCACACCGTTCGGTTTACACCAATTCGTCACACTCCCTTTTGGGCTGTTTGGGGCGCCCACTACGTTTCAGCGGCTGATGGACAGGGTCCTCCGCCCCCAGGCCACCTATGCGGCCGCCTACCTCGATGACATTATCATCTATAGTAATGACTGGCCGAGGCACCTCGAACATCTGAGGGCCATCCTTAGGTCGCTGAGGCGAGCGGGTCTCACAGCCAACCCGAAGAAGTGTGCAATTGGGCGGGTGGAAGCACGGTATCTGGGCTTCCACTTGGGCAACGGGCAGGTGCGTCCCCAAATTAACAAGACCACAGCAATTGCGGCCTGCCCGAGGCCCAAGACCAAAAAGGGGGTGAGACAGTTCCTGGGGCTGGCTGGCTATTATCGTAGGTTTATACCTAATTATTCGGACATCATCAGCCCGCTGACTGATCTCACTAAAAAGGGGGCACCAGACCCGGTCCAGTGGATGGAGCAATGCCAGCGGGCTTTCTCTGAAGTAAAGGCCGCACTGTGTGGGGGGGCCACTTTTACACTCCCCTGACTTTTCTCTCCCCTTTATGTTACAGACGGATGCGTCGGACAGAGGGCTGGGGGCTGTTTTGTCCCAGGAGGTGGAAGGGGAGGACCGCCCAGTCTTGTACGTCAGTAGGAAGCTGTCGGTGCGTGAGGGGCGCTACAGCACAATCAAAAAAGAGTGCTTGGCAATCAAGTTGGTGGTCCTTGCCCTCCGTTACTACCTGCTGGGGCGCCCTTTCACCCTCTGTTCAGACCACGCACCCCTCCAGTGGCTCCACCGCATGAAGGATGCCAACGCGCAGATCACCCGTTGGTATCTGGCACTCCAACCCTTTAATTTCAAGGTGGTCCACAGGCCAGGGGCGCAGATGGTCGTGGCGGACTTCCTCTCCCGTCAAGGGGGGGGGGAGTCGGCTGCAGGCCGGATGGCCGCCCGGCCTGAGTCGGGCGGTGGGGGTATGTGGCAGCGGGGGCGTGGTCAAGCGCCGGTCTGTGACAGGAGGGCGGAGTCAGGGAAGGTAAGTGGCAGAATCACTACACCTGATGTCAATTAACCTGTGTTTGTGTGTCTTCCCAGTGACCGTGCCCTACTTAAGGAGGGAGAGCGAGAGCAGAGGAGCTCATCCCCGAACCAGACGCCGGGTTGTGTGTGTCTGTGTTAGTTACTAGTTGTTCACTGAAAAGTGTGGCAATAAAAACCCCAGTTTACGAACCTGATCTCTGTCCTGCTGTTCTCTGTGCTCCACCCTTCGTTAGAACCGTTACACTGGACTTCCACAATGCCTACCACCTGGTACGAATAAGAGGAAGAGATGAGTGGAAGACAGAATTCAACACTCCGAATGGCCACTACGAATACTTTGGTCTTCTGTTTGAGCTCACAAACACCGCATCTGTCTGCCAAGCCCTGATCAGTGACGTCTTATGAGATTTTTATTAACCAGTTCACCTTTGTATATCTCAACGATATTCTCATCTTCTCCTTCACATTGGAGGCCCATCGGTTCCACATCAGACTGGTCCTGCAATGGCTCCTAGAGTCCTGCAATGGCTCCTACTTTTCACCAAAGCAGAGAGGTGCCAGTTTTACAAGCACACCGTGTCCTTCTTGGGCTTTGTAATATCCCCTGGGGTGGTCCAAATCGACACAGACAAGGTCAAGGTGGTGTCCGAGTGGCCTGTAAGTTTCCTGTAAGAAACTGCAGTGCTTTTTGGGGTTTACCAACTTCTAACAGAGGTTTATCAGGAACTATAGCAACATTGCTGTTCCCCTGACTGAACTCCAGTCTTCCAAGCACCCCTTCTCATGGACCAACCATGTTGAAACTGCCTCTTCTCTTAAGAGGAGATTCTCCATGGTGCCCTCTGTCATCATTCCTGACCCTGCTGTTCAGCTCATTCTTGAAGTAGACGCCGCCGACACAGGTGCTGGGGCTGTCTTGTCCCAGAGGTCAGCCAAGGAAAATAAGGTACACCCCTGCACATTCTTTTCTCATTGCTTGACACCAGCTGAATGCAACTATGGCACTGGGAATCAAGAACTACTAGCTATAAATCTGGCCCTAGAAGAGTGGAGGCATTGGTTGGAAGGGACTGAGATTCCATTTGTCATATGGACAGATCATACGAATCTCGAGTATCTCAGGTCTGCTAAATGCCTCAATGCGTATCAAGCCAGATGGTCATTATTTTTATCCCGCTTTAACTTTGTGCTCTCCTTTAGACCAGGGTTTAAAAATGTCAAGCCAGATGCTCTCTCCAGGCAATTTTCTCCAGACTCTCAGCAAAGCACTGTCGAGCCCATTCTCCCTACTCATTTTCTCATGGCTGCCACCTGGCTCAACAACTGCTGTCCAAAATGCCCTGTCCAGTGATCCAGGACTAGGTAATGGCTCACCCAACTGCCTTTATGTGCCTCCTTGTGTGCGCTCCCAAGTGCTTCAATGGGGACACAGCTCCCCCCCGTCAGTCACCCTGGGGCAGCCCGGACCCTTGCTGTCCTCAGGCAATACTTCTGGTGGCCTACCATGCGGCAGGATGTTAGGACCTGGCTGCTCACTTAATTCCCCTCCCTAAGCTGTCTTCAGCTAAGGAGATGGCAGAACAGTTTATCAACCATGTGTTCTGTGTTCACGGTCTGCTTACAGACACTGTATCTGACAGAGGCCCTCAGTTCTCTGCTCACTTTGGGAAGGAATTCTGCAAAATCATTAGGGCCACTCTCAGCCTCTCCTCAAGTTACCACTCACAGACTAATGGGCAGACAAAATGTACCAATCAGAAGTTAGAGGTCACCTTATGATGCCTGACATTAGGTGATTCTTCCTCCTGGAGCCAGGTGCTTCCTTGGATTGAATATGCCCATAACAGCCTTCCTTCATCATCCAATGAGCTGACCCTTTTCCAGTGTTGCATTGGTTACTAGGCCCCTCTTTTTCCACAAACATGAGGAGGAGGCATCTGTCCCTCTGGCCCAAACCTTTATCTGACACTGTCGCAGAGTTTGGGTGTGTACCAGACATCACCTTTTAAGCTCCAATCACACAGACATGAGGATGGCAGATCGACACCACAGGCTGGCTGCTGTTTACTGGGTGGGACAAAGGGTCATGTGGTCCACCCCTGCAAGGTCCCCTCTCGTAAGCTGGCTCCCAGGTTTGCTGGTCCTATCGCATTTCTAAAGTCATTCAGCCCACAATTGAGAGATTGGCATTTCCCATGCCTATGCTATGCATCCACCCATGCTTTCATGTTTCCCAACTGAGACCCCTGGTATCCAGCACCTTCTCCTCCTTTTCCAAAGTGCCTCCCCCTCCCAGGATCATCGATGGGGGTGAGGCCTAGACAGTCAGGAAACTACTAAAGGTCCGTCACCAAGGTCAGAGGTAACAGTATCTGGTCACCTGGAAGGGTTACAACCCAGATGAGAGGTGTTGGGTGCCAGCGCATTTCATTCTTGACCCTACACTCATCAGGGACTTCCACCATAAGAATCTGGAAGCTCTGTCTGGGATGCACAGAGGCGTCTGGTAAGGTAGGGGTGGGGGGAGTTTACTGCCGTGATCCAACCTGGAAATTCCAAGTCCTCATCTGCACCTTTATGTTCTATCTGCATTTCCCCCCATTCTCCCCACGCTGTGCTAGCACACCTGCTATGCATTTGCTTTCAGTCACTGTATATAAACATGATGGGAAGAATTAAGATATGGAAAAATACTTGCCATTACACTATGTCAAGTTCACGCTCATGTTTGGTTTTTCTCTGCTGCCTTTCCCTGGTTTTCTGACTTGGATTGCATTTTTTGGTATACCATTTTTGCCTGCTGTTTTTGGGACTTTCTGAACGTGACTGACTCTGGACACTGTTTCTCCCTGGCTATTGATTGCTGGCAGTTCTCGGATTTCTCCTGGGATTACTGTGACTGTTCACTGTGTCTGTGATGCTGTCCTTGGATTTAGCCAGGATATTTCTGACTGTGCTGCTGCATCTGCTTCCTGCCTGTGCACCACACTGCTCTACTCATCAGGTGCACCTCAGTCTAATCTGTGCCTTTCATATCTGCTCTTTGGGTCTTATTTGCACTTGTACCCTCCTAGTCATGACACTGATAATGTACTTGTTCAGACTCAATATTTTTATAACTATGCTGCATTTCATTAGATTACCGCCTGTGCTGAGAGCCACAAACATACTCAAAAATGTATGCCATATTTTTGGGGTTGCACCATGATCACAGACAATATGTCATTTATCCATTATTAGATGTGTGTCAGTTTTACTTCAAAATACACTGCAACCCTGCTATAACAAACTCTTTGACTGAACTTTTGCATATAACAATCCAAGTTCGTGTACCCCACCTCTATTGACAATGAGTCAGTCTTTAAAAAAACCCTGAGCCATACACTCCTCTTCCCCAAAAGACAAACAGAGTAATCAAGTCCACAGTCAAGTTAACACGCATTAATGCCATAAAACAAAGGCCTAATGAGCCTCGCTTAGGTGTCAATCACTAACAATTATCAAGAACAGTAATCAAAGATTGATAAAAAGACAAAATGACTATTGACATCACATTTGCAACAGATGAATGAATTGAATGATGAAGATTCAGAAAACACAGTGAGTCAGTGGGTGGACATTGACAATGATACACCGGTAACCTCTGTCATTTCCATAACAGACGAAGAAATCAGCACCTCTGTCTGTGATCCTTTAACTTGATCCATGAGCTGCGAAAATGACTTGGACATTTCAGTCATCAAAGAAAAAGCAGTCCAGGATTACAAGTTTCTTCGGCACATAAACCTGATGGGACATTATTGTACAACCACGATTCCAAAAAAGTTGGGACAAAGTACAAATTGTAAATAAAAACGGAATGCAATGATGTGGAAGTTTCAAAATTCCATATTTTATTCAGAATAGAACATAGATGACATATCAAATGTTTAAACTGAGAAAATGTATCATTTAAAGAGAAAAATTAGGTGATTTTAAATTTCATGACAACAACACATCTCAAAAAAGTTGGGACAAGGCCATGTTTCCCACTGTGAGACATCCCCTTTTCTCTTTACAACAGTCTGTAAACGTCTGGGGACTGAGGAGACAAGTTGCTCAAGTTTAGGGATAGGAATGTTAACCCATTCTTGTCTAATGTAGGATTCTAGTTGCTCAACTGTCTTAGGTCTTTTTTGTCGTATCTTCCGTTTTATGATGCGCCAAATGTTTTCTATGGGTGAAAGATCTGGACTGCAGGCTGGCCAGTTCAGTACCCGGACCCTTCTTCTACACAGCCATGATGCTGTAATTGATGCAGTATGTGGTTTGGCATTGTCATGTTGGAAAATGCAAGGTCTTCCCTGAAAGAGACATCGTCTGGATGGGAGCATATGTTGCCCTAGAACCTGGATATACCTTTCAGCATTGATGGTGTCTTTCCAGATGTGTAAGCTGCCCATGCCACACGCACTAATGCAACCCCATACCATCAGAGATGCAGGCTTCTGAACTGAGCGCTGATAACAACTTGGGTCGTCCTTCTCCTCTTTAATCTGGATGACACGGCATCCCTGATTTCCATAAAGAACTTCAAATTTTGATTCGTCTGACCACAGAACAGTTTTCCACTTTGCCACAGTCCATTTTAAATGAGCCTTGGCCCAGAGAAGACGTCTGCGCTTCTGGATCATGTTTAGATACTGCTTCTTCTTTGAACTATAGAGTTTTAGCTGGCAACGGCAGATGGCACGGTGAATTGTGTTCACAGATAATGTTCTCTGGAAATATTCCTGAGCCCATTTTGTGATTTCCAATACAGAAGCATGCCTGTATGTGATGCAGTGCCGTCTAAGGGCCCGAAGATCACGGGCACCCAGTATGGTTTTTCGGCCTTGACCCTTACGCACAGAGATTCTTCCAGATTCTCTGAATCTTTTGATGATATTATGCACTGTAGATGATGATATGTTCAAACTCTTTGCAATTTTACACTGTCGAACTCCTTTCTGATATTGCTCCACTATTTGTCGGCGCAGAATTAGGGGGATTGGTGATCCTCTACCCATCTTTACTTCTGAGAGCCGCTGCCACTCCAAGATGCTCTTTTTATACCCAGTCATGTTAATGACCTATTGCCAATTGACCTAATGAGTTGCAATTTGTTCCTCCAGCTGTTCCTTTTTTGTACCTTTAACTTTTCCAGCCTCTTATTGCCCCTGTCCCAACTTTTTTGAGATGTGTTGCTGTCATGAAATTTCAAATGAGCCAATATTTGGCATGAAATTTCAAAATGTCTCACTTTCGACATTTGATATGTTGTCTATGTTCTACTGTGAATACAATATCAGTTTTTGAGATTTGTACATTATTGCATTCCGTTTTTATTTACAATTTGTACTTTGTCCCAACTTTTTTGGAATTGGGGTTGTAGGATCATACTGCAACAGCTTGTATGCTGGGGCAATGAGCAACTGGGAGACAGGTGCAACAGGTGAAAGTGCATTTTTTAAAAAAAACTTTACTTTCACTTTTCAGTGACTTTAGGTTTCACACACACACACACACACACACACACACACACACACACACACACACACACACACACACAGGAGAACACAGGTCTCTCTTGTTATTGGCTATCTGAAAGACACACAGAGACATATTAATAGACAGCCAGTAAATAGACACAAGCGTAACTCGTCACATTACCTGCTGGTTAAACCCGATTCCTCATCATTCATAGCTGATGCTCAACCACGCCCTCGCTGCCACACATTCTTTTATTGTCTGAAAGTTTACAATCTTCACATTGTTTTTTATGATGTTGTAAAGAGTGACTTATTTCCTTTACTTTGTAAATAAATTCAGCACATATATAAATTAAACATGGTCTTGTTTTATGTAAGAGTGAGTGTTTGGTGTGACAAGTCGGTCCATTTCAGTATTACAGACTTTTTGGTATAACCAACTACTTGGACGTCCCCCAAGGAGTTTGTTATAGCTTGGTTGCAGTGTATCATTGACTGCTTTAATTTTTATGTTGGAATGATTGTTTTATGATCTGCTCATCTCTATTTCAGACTGCTGATTGTGAAAATGATCCACCTCAGAGTCAGAACAGCATAATGCATCTGGACTACCAAAACCTAAACCCCAACACCAATCAATCAGATTCAGTCTACCAGACCCTCGACCCCAACACCAACCAATCAGATTCAGTCTATCAGACCCTAAACCCCAACACCAACCAGGCAGATTCAGTCTACCTGAACCTAGACCCCAACCAATCAGATTCAGTCTATCAGACCCTCGACCCCAACACCAACCAATCAGATTCAGTATATCAGACCCTAAACCCCAACACCAATCAATCAGATTCAGTCTACCAGACCCTAGACCCTAACACCAAGCAATCAAATTCAGTCTACCAGACCCTAAATCCCACCATCAGTCAGATTCAATCTACCAGAGTGTAGGCCCCAACACCAACTCAACATATTCAATCTCCCAGTGCCTAACTTCCAAAACCAACAAATATGATCAAGTTTAGTAGAGCCCAGACAACTGGACTCAGTTTATTGCAACTGAAACTGATTTCCAGTTCATTAGATTCAGTCCACTCTAATTGTAGCCCTCTTTCTGCAAAGCTTCATATGCTGATAATCTGAATGAGAACTCAGTAAAAATAATTCACATTCACAAAAACTTTTAACAATTAAGACAGAAAATGGCAGCTACGTAAACCTTGGTATCCAGTTACAATCAAAATCTGTGCACATGTTCAGCACAGATCCAAGGACGTGAATTCAACTCGGTTGGCTCTGAATTTTGTATTCACCAGCCATTCAGCCCAGATACTAGCTGTCCAAAGATAACTCATTTTCAAAGCATATTTCTTGTGCATTTATTCACTTTTTTTTTCGAAACTGGGTAGTGAGTACACAGTCTGTATAATATACTGTACTAAGACATGAGAAGACAGGAAATGAGTCAAAGCAATATATCTGCTTTACTAATGCAGTTTATGGGAAAATCTTGAAGTGGATTTTTATATTCGACTCATCGTTTCCTTAACCAAGAATAGATCAGTGTTATGGTTTTCAGGCCCATCACTGACGCACTTTCATAGAACACGAAACCAATTACATATTTTATTGTAGATTTCCTCCCACTGGTCATTTACCAACTCCCCCACTAGCTAGCTCTTCCCCATCACACAACAGCGACCAACTCTGAATGGTGAAGGTGACCTTGTGCTTCCTCCAGGACATGTGAAGCCACTGCACCTTTTCCAGCCCCTGCTCATGCTCCATCACAGAGCAGCTGAACAGCTCATATATCCCTGAACACAAAGATACACACAACTGGTCAGAGTCAACCTGTCAGAGAAGGGAGTAACACCATCCCTCCCACTCACACAGCACAGCCAGTTCTGTTCTCCTGAAAGTCTGGCCACCGATGGCTGTGGCAGCAACATGAATTAGATAGGAGATCGCTTGATAACACATTTTGTAACAAGTTTCCTGCTGAGCGATATTGTGCATTTTAATTGTGAAATGTGTTTGGATATAAAGCCGACTATTCATGTGTAGCATCTGTATGAACTTTTTTTGCTTTTTTAACATACATAATGAATCTTTTATGCTCCTCTTAAAAAATGTGCATTTTAGAACCATGTAGTAGTATTTTTTGCAGATTTATTTTCATCATCTTTCAATAGTCTACTGCACTCTGTTTTTTAAAATGGATTTAGCTTCTTTTTGAACTCAGTCAATTAAAACTAAATTGTATCCACTGTAAATTACTTGAAGAGCATTCTCTTTTTGCATTAACTCTTACACACGTCATTAAATCCAACCTTTAATTTCCTGTATGTTTCTAACGCAGAAGCATCTTTTCTGTGTGGAGAGAGAAGTGTGGAAGTTTTGTGCAGTTATGAAAGTAAAATTCACACTGCAGTATTTAACACCTCATTTTCTATATTTAGCCTGTCACAACCTACATTTATGCAAATTGTCAAATAACAAAATGAAAAACGTGTCCTAAAAGTGATCTTCCATGTCAATAATTGTAACGGTCACTGACTAGAGTGATGCTGTTTCTGTGTCTTTTGGGCGTACAGTATATACCATATATTCAACAAACACCATTAAATCTAATTTCTTCTCAGTCACATGTGAATAAGCCCATTTAGACCCGTGTGATATTTTAGGCCCTGGTCACACTACAGCTCGCAATGGGTTTGCGAATACTTGGCGATGAAAAATTGGTAGCATCGCCACCAATCGTGCGATGCATGGTGAATGTTCTCCGAGCTTCGCGAGTTGTTTTTTGGTGTGTTTCCACCTTGTGTGTGTCCAAAAACATCGCAAAATTTTCAATGCATGCATTAAAATTTAGTGGCGAAGTTTTTGTTGGCAAACGAAGCAGCGAATACTTGGAGATGTCTTTAAGAATACTGAAGCTCAGGGAACCTTTGCCAATCCTCTTCTGATGTATTTGTCTCGAATCTATATCCCTAATGCTCGCAGGGGCCTCAGTGACACAGCAGCTCAGCATAGCCTAACCGTCGGCGAGACTTGAAAACTGCATTTACATTTTCTGATCCTTCACCGAGGTCCGTAATTGGTTGGGCGAAAGGGTTATTGAATATTCAGCAAATGTTTGGCAATAGTCAGGTGACACATTTTTGATCATCACTGATTGGTTGGCGCTGATGTCACACATTGTTGAAATCTATTGAGCAAGGCATCAGCGATCATTCTCCTGCCAGATCCCAATACATGCAAAACCCTCAAGCATGCCTCTTCGAAAAAAAATGTCAGGTCTCCTCAAAAGAAAAGGGCCAAGTGTTTGCCTGCTGTGTGACCACAGCTTTTACCTCACCTGTCTGAAGTACACATCGCCACCAAAAAGCCTCATTTTCATCAATAACCCATCGCAAAGCATCACAAGCTGTAGTGTGAGTAAACATAGCCTTACTAAATAATAAGTTATGACAAAATAAAGCAAATGTTTACAGGTAGTGTTATTTTAAAGGATTAAAAAAATTGTTTGGCTTGGAACAAATTGCAGGGAACTGGTTTGAACAAAAAGAAATCAGCTGCTGCTACTGGAGTCACTGTTGATAATCCCAGAGATGCCAACATTAACAAATGAAAGAGTAGCATCTCTGAGTGCAGCGAGGTGAACCCAAGTGAAGTGAGGCTTCCTATTAGGCTGGGGGTCTGGGGGTCACCAAGGCCCCTCGAAACCAAATTTCAGGGAAGCTCAGAAACGCGATTGAGGCCATTTTGAGCTACTTTTTGAGGAAAATAAATGCAGGGTTTACTGTACAGCATAAGCTCAATTATCCAAACTCTCTGGGGAAAACGTTTGGCTAACTCAGAGGATGTTCAGATAAAAGGGGTTCAGATAACTGAGCTTGTACTATAATACAGTGTTTCAGTAGTTTCATCATGATCAACAAAAGCCATCATAAAAGACAAAAAAAAATGTATAGGTCTTTCAAGAACAACAAAACTAATACTGTATTTACTTCCTGAACTGTGCACCAGTCTAATACTCGACTTAACTTAATGAAATCAATACTGAAAGCTGCCCATCCATACAACATTTGATTAAACTGAGCATGCTGAAGTTACTTAGATAATTTGTTATATGTAGCTGACTTTACTTTCTCCAGCATACTTCTGTTGTATGGCTGTCATCACTTCGCACCTGACACTAGTTTGTGAGAGAAATCGAAAGTTTCAGTTCTGGAACATGATTGATGAAGACCATTTGCTTCCAGTAAGATGACTACGCATCAATGCTGCACATTTCTGAGCACTGTCTTTAACACACACTGTGACTGGCCAAGAGCATGAATCAGGTCACCTCTTGGCCAATCACAACACAGCTAACATAAGGATACGGAAATTCCTAGAATTATCTGAATCAACGTAAACAATGACGTGAATAGTCTGAACACCGAAAATATGTTGATTCAATCGATACACGGGCAAAACTGGTTGAAAAACGCATTATTTTTAGGTCTATATGTAGCAACACAACTGTGCTTCAAATCCGTAGCTGCTACGCCCAAATCGTGTATGTTGGCATCTCTGTAATCCATGTCAAGGATGTCTCTCCACCATGTTCAAAAGTTGGGAACATGCTTTAATCTTAAAGTTGACTGATGGTTTGGAATTGTTTGTTGGTGTTCTTATAATATGTTGGCTGGTGTTATTATTATTATTATTATTATTATTAGTTGTTGTTGCGCTGTTGACTGGGTTCATGTAAATCATGCCTTTTTCTTACTATGTGCACAGTCCTGCTATTTCCTACTGATTTCATGGCAGTACAACTTGAATAGGTAGGGCACCATTGCAAACAAAATTGATTGATTGACTGATTGATAGATAAATAAATCCCTTACCTTTTTTACAGGCCAGCCTAATTCATAATTCACATCTGAATTTAGATCTTAATCTGTTCTTTTCTATTTGGGCACTGCAGGAAATCACCTTCTTCAGTTTAATGAACTGCTACATGATTAGCCTTAAAATTCCTGACCTGGGGCCACAATGAAAATATCCATTTCAGACCCCATTTCAAATATCATTTCAGAACCCAATCAGCAGGCAATAAAGTTCACAAATACTGAAGATAAAAGTGGTTATTAATCATCATCTCACAGCCCAAATCTGTGTTTCTCTGACTAGTTTGAATGAGCAATCACCTTCTCATTAGCAAAGTTGTGGGTTAATCATTTATCGTATTCAGATAATTATAATTAGATTATTTTTAACTCTTTAAATTGGTATTCTGATTGAGGCTTGGAGATGTTTGGGTGAGACGGCTGTGGAGTTCCTAACAAGATTGTTTAATAAGATCCTAGAGAATGAGAAAATGCCAAATGAATGGAGAAAGAGTGTGCTAGTCTCAGTATACAAGAATAAGGGAGATGTACAGAGCTGCAGTAATTACGGAGGAATAAAATTGATGAGCCACACCATGAAGCTATGGGAAAGGGTATTGGAGGCGAGATTAAGAAGAGAGGTAGCAATCTGTGAACAGCAGTACAGGTTTATGCCAAGGAAGAACACGTCGGATGCAATTTTGCTTTAAGAATGTTAATGGAGAAGTACAGGGAAGGCCAGAGAAAGCTACATTGTGTGTTTGTAGACCTGGAGAAGGCATATGATAGAGTGCTGAGAGATGAGTTATGGTATTGTATGAGAAAGTGTGGAGTGAATGAGAAGTATATTAGAGTGGTGCAAGACATGTATGAGAACAGTGAAACAGCAGTGAGGTGTGCAGTTGGAACGACTGAATGGTTCAAGGTGAAGGTGGGACTCCATCAAGGATCTGCTTTGAGTCCGTTCTTGTTTGCCATAGTGATGGACAGCTTGACGGACGAAGTGAGGCAAGAGTCACCATGGAACATGATGTTTGTGGATGATATTGTGATATGTGGTGAAAGTAGAAAGGAGGTTGAGCTGGGTTTGGAGTGATGGAGGGATGCATTGGAACGAAGAGGAATGAAGGCGAGCAGGAGCAAAACAGAATACATGTGCATCAATGAGAATGGGGATGAGAGTGTAGTGAAGATGCAAGGAGTAGACGTAAAGAAAGTTGGTGAATTCAAGTACCTGGGGTCAACTGTGCAGGAAAATGGGGGCAGTGATAGTGAGGTGAGAAAGCGAGTGCAGGCAGGGTGGAGCAGTTGGAAAAGGATTTTGGGAGTCATTTGTGATAGGAAAGTCCCAGCAAAAGTGAAAGGTAAGATGTATAAGACAGTAGTGAGACCAGCTGTGATGTATGGATTGGAGACCGTACCCTTAACGAAGAGACAGGAGGCAAAGTTGGAGGTGGCGGAGTTGAGGATGTTAAGGTTTGCAATGGGAGTGACGAGGTTGGACAGGATAAGGAATGAGCACATCAGAGGGACAGCACATGTGGAGAGCTTGGGAATTAAGCTAAGAGAGATGAGACTGAGATGGTACGTAACAGCAAGTTGAAAACATGTCTGAACAAGTTCGTGCCTGTGTTATTTAATGAAGAGCACCTAACAGCAAGCTGAAAACATGTCTGAACATGGTTGAAATTTATCTTTGGAACACCACCAGCGGGCGGCACGGTGGTGTAGTGGTTAGCGCTGTCGCCTCACAGCAAGAAGGTCCTGGGTTCGAGCCCCGGGGCCGGCGAGGGCCTTTCTGTGTGGAGTTTGCATGTTCTCCCCGTGTCTGCGTGGGTTTCCTCCGGGTGCTCCGGTTTCCCCCACAGTCCAAAGACATGCAGGTTAGGTTAACTGGTGACTCTAAATTGACCGTAGGTGTGAATGTGAGTGTGAATGGTTGTCTGTGTCTATGTGTCAGCCCTGTGATGACCTGGCGACTTGTCCAGGGTGAACCCCGCCTTTCACCCGTAGTCAGCTGGGATAGGCTCCAGCTTGCCTGCGACCCTGTAGAAGGGTAAAGCGGCTAGAGATAATGAGATGAGACACCACCAGGGAAGTATAATGCAGCGTTAGTACTGTGTTCTGATCATTTCAACCACAATGACTTTTCAAACTTTGGTGCCTTCAGTAGTGGTTTTGCTTCGAGGCTGTTTTTAATCCCTGGATCTGTCGACCACCAGCTCACAAGCTGTAAGTAAAACATGATTTTTTTGTTCGAAGGTTTTTGTTACAAAATAGCATGTTCATATTCTCCACGTTAGCATGCATGACATGGTCACAAGCTCGGCAGGGATGAGAGTTTTCCGCTTTTTCTGAGTAAAAAACCGACCTTTTTATATTATGCCAAATCCGTTGAGAATTTTTTTTATTAATTTTGGGGGGTTGGGGTATGTTCCTTCATGCTGTTCAAACTTTATTAACTCCAACGATGTTTACACATTATTTGTAAGTCACCATCTTTAGTCTCGTTTAAATCTCGTTGAATGTGATGTAAAATTCGTGTTATCTACTGTAGGAAGACTCTGGGGTGGGTGGAGCACAGAAGCACGGCAGGCCAGAACTGAGTTCTCAAAAACTCTTTTTATTTTAGCTTTTCAGTTTTTACTTAACACGCTCCCAGTCACACACGTGCGCGCGCGCGCACACACACACACACACACACACACACACACACACACACACACACACACAAGCGTTCTGGTTGGGGAGAGAGCTCCCTTCCTCTGCTCTCCCTCTCCTCTTATAGGGCGCGGTCACTGAGGAAGACACACAAACACACGTTAATTCCCATCAGGTGCAGTGATTCTGCAACTTACCTTCCCTGACTCCGCCCTCCATTCACATACATGTCAACCTATACGGATTGTCCGGAAATTATACGGATTTTAGCTCATTTCAAGGGCGTACGGGCATATAAACAAAGTCTTATGGATTTTCAGTATTTTCTGACCTAAATTTATTTTGTGTATCTTACTTGAACATCGTCAGCTGATCGTCGCAAAAACATACAAAAGCTCTATTTATAGACAAAGAACAGCGTGTATGCAGGGGCAGATAACCCAGACTATGTGAAACCGGATGTTTATTCCTCAAGCCTCATGCAGTATCGCGACTGCGAGACTTCGCTCGTTCCGGTCATGCGCACTATCTGCATTTAAACACGCCAAACGGTCATTGTTCGAACGATTTTCTCATTGTGCAGAGCGACATTGTTTACACCTGAGAGATTTTGAATAGCGTCTGCTGAGTGAAAGAATGGGAACACCGAGAAAGAAAATGAGATACAGCGGGCGGTATCTTCCTGAATGGAAGGAGACATTGACCCTGCAAAAAGAGCAGACCTGGATTACACCAAGAGTAAGCACTGTCCATCTTTTTAACTGAAGTACAAAAAAGAGGAAACCACATGATACAATTTTGAGTACATTTTTATTGCTGATTAATTAGAAAATTTGCTGTTAGAATAGCATGTTACACCTTCTACAGTGGTATTTTGATATGAGCAGGCTAACATTAAACATACAAGTTTTATGCTTTTTTTGTACAGATTTGCACATACCCAATAACATGTTTCATTTACTTTTGCAGTTGTCTCCCTTGCCAACAAGTTCACTCCCTTGGTGAACCAGGAGGAACTCAAAGAGGAGTTTGAGGAATACCAGCTCCTGGAGGATACAGATATAAAGCTCCTGGATGCAGATGAGAAGCCCATCAGGATTGATGTGGTGTGGAGCTCCATCCTGAAGATGGTTACACCCATGGGACAGGAGAGATTTCCAAACCTGAGAAAAACTATGGCGGCATTGCTGTGTCTACCTCACAGCAATGCTGACTGTGAGAGGGTATTCTCACAGGTCAGGAAAATCCACACTGACTGCAGAAAGAACCTGGGCACAGACACCCTTACTGCACTACTGCAATGCAAACTGAACACAGACTTCTGTTGTGACATCACCCCCACAGAAAGGCAGTTACAGCTGGCAAAGAAGGCTGCCAGTGATTATAATCAAGATCATATGCAAACATGACTGACTGGGGACAAAAATGGTGAAGTTTGAGTGCTTTCTCTGGCTATATGAAAAGTTGACTGTGGACAAAAATGGTCTCTGTGAAAGTATCCCACTGAAATGGGAGCAGCCTACACTTTGACTGACAGTGCACAGACAGTGGAGTTTGAGTGTTTTCCCCGAGTCTATAAAAAGTATTTTCCTTTGGAGTGGGAGCAGCCTACCCTATGAACAATAGGATAGCAGTAAATGTGTATTGTACAAATGTACATCAAAATAAAAGTTTGGTGCAATTCGAAGGCTATAAGGATTTTATTTTGATTTTACGGATTTCTTCCTCCGATACTACAGGTGGACGCCCAAAGGGGTTGACATGTATGCATTCACAGACCGATGCTTGGCCACGCCCCCGCTGCCACATCTACATTGTTTTTGGTCAAAACATCGATGTCGAGACCATAATAGCCAATCGAAACAGTTTTTACAAAGACACCCACATCCACTTGTTCTTACCCACTGGAGGTAGCGTCACAGTGCTGTTAGCCAATCAGAGGTAACACGTTTACTGATTGCTGTTAGCCAATCAGAGGTAACACGTTTACATGTCATGAATATTAATGAGCAAGAGCTGAAACCCACTCCTCCGGCAAACTAGAACAGCCTGAAACAGGAGAACCACAGCATTTTTTTCACCAAAAACGGCTCACAGGGCATTCATTCATACTAGAGACCACTGCACAATTAATGAAAAAATGATGCAAGGGGACCTTTAAATTAATTAGCCAAAGGAACGTTATGACATAATGCAAACATTTGTATCAGGGACTTAAGCAAATGTAGAAGGCAACCAGGAGGTCAGCCAAGAAGTCAGCCATGGCCTGAAGGTTAGAGAAGCAGCCTTGCGTCCAAAGCGTCACCAGTTTGATTCCTGGGACCAGCAGGAAAAATGTGACGGGAGTTGAGTGAATGAAAAGCACTTTCACAGCTTGAGCAAGGCGCCAAACCCCCAACTGCTCCCTGGGCACTGTAGCAGAGCTGCCCACTGCCCTGGGGATGTGTGTGTGCTCATTGCTCACTTGTATGTGCATGTGTGTGTTCATGGCTTCAGATAGGTTAAATGCAGAGGAGGAGTTCCACTGTGCTTGAATGTATGTGACAAAAATAAACGCTTTTCCTTCTAACTGTAGAACCGTTTGTCTGGATGCGTGACCCTCTCACAAAGACTGTACATCTCTTCACCTTCACATTTCAGCAGATATCACAGCAATGGGTTTGTCTCACTGGGTAAGCGTGCCACTGCATGTAACTTGACTTTTTTTTCAGCTTTTGTTCAGTAATTTGTTCGCCAGATACTGAAAGTCCTGCAGTAACAAACAAAACCATCAATGAACTCAAGAATCAATTTACATCTTCCTACAAAATCATTAATAATTTAACTGACAATTGTGTTTGTCAGAATCTGACCCATGGCTTGTGCAATGTCCATGCTTTTTTTTATTTATTTATTTATTTATTTATTATTTTTTTTTTTTTTTACATGTATAACCTGTATTAATTTGTGCTTTTCATCTGTGCAGGGATATGTGTACTGTACATACAGAATACATGAACATTTTTATCACACGAGGAGTGGAAGTGGGGTTTGTGTGTGTGTCCATGGGAGGGGGGGGAAAGTTTAATATACTTGATCATGTGATAATTCTTGAGAGAAAGGGTTTTCATCTCATCTCATCTCATCTCATCTCATTATCTCTAGCCGCTTTATCCTGTTCTACAGGGTCGCAGGCAAGCTGGAGCCTATCCCAGCTGACTACGGGCGAAAGGCGGGGTACACCCTGGACAAGTCGCCAGGTCATCACAGGGCTGACACATAGACACAGACAACCATTCACACTCACATTCACACCTACACTCAATTTAGAGTCACCAGTTAACCTAACCTGCATGTCTTTGGACTGTGGGGGAAACCGGAGCACCCGGAGGAAACCCACACGGACACGGGGAGAACATGCAAACTCCACACAGAAAGGCCCTCGCCGGCCACGGGGCTCGAACCCGGACCTTCTTGCTGTGAGGCGACAGCACTAACCACTACACCACCGTGGCGCCCAGAAAGGGTTTTCAGTTACAAGAAAACTATTGAACACACAGGCACTCATTTCTGGTCAAGCTGCTGTACAGAGTTTGATGAGTTTCAACTGTACTGCATGTGATCCATCAGTAAATAAAGATGTATTTAAAATCTGGAATGGAAGAGATGAATGTGTTGCAAAAAAAAAAAAGTTGTTTATCATCATTATCAGACACCAATGGCAGTATAATATCAGATAGTGGTGACATAATTCCAGACATATTTTACCTGTAATGTACTGTTGGGATTCTGTAGGTATTTGGTGATTAGTGCTGATGATTTGGTGATTAGTGCTTTTTTTTTCTCTCCTCCTGTGTAAAGACCACAAGTGGAGGCCATCCACATCGGATCTGCTTTAATATCAACAGATCTTCGTTTAAGGTACGTGAATCTTTTCATCATGGCACACCTTCTGCCTGTTCAGTGTGCTGAGTGCAGGATGTTTAGTCATTCTTCCTCCATCGCTAGCAATAGCTTTATTAGCTTTATTTGTGATAAGTGCAGATTAGTTAGCTCTCTGATGGAGAAGATTACAGTGCTAGAAGTGCGTGTCCAGGCTTTAGAGCAGGTTAGTGAGCATGAGAACAGTGTAGTTTCTGTAGGGGAAAGTCTGGATGCCCTAGGTGGAGTTAGTAATCCCCCAACTCCGGCATTAGAGCCCTTACAGCGGGGCAAATGGGTGACGGCTCGGCAGCATAAGCGTAGAGCCAAAGCTACCGCTGAGGCTCGCCCACGGGAGCACCACTCCTCTCCGCGTCACGTGCCGAACAGGTTTGCTCTCCTTAGTGATGCACCCGCTGAGAAACCTGAAAGAGCTCTGGTTATAGGGGACTCTATCATACGGCATGTGAAATTAGCTCAGCCTTTAGGGGCACCAGCAGCTTTAGTCAGGTGTATACCGGGAGCCAGGGCGCCGGACATAGCAGGTAATCTTAGGGTCCTAGGCAAGCACAGGTTCTCAAAGATAGTTATCCATGCAGGAGCTAATGATATACGCCTTCGTCAGTCTGAGGTTACTAAGAGTAACTTTGTAGAGGTGTTTAAATTAGCGAAGGCGATGTCCGATGCTGTAGTATGCTCTGGCCCCATCCCAATGCAGCGTGGCGATGTAGCTTACAGCAGGTTATGGTCGCTGAACTGCTGGCTGTCCAGATGGTGCTCTGAAAACAGTGTGGGCTTTATAGATAATGGGGCTAATTTTGAGGGCACTGCTGGCCTGTTAGGGCGGGACGGTATCCATCCCACTCGGGAAGGTGCTGCTCTCATTTCCTGCAGCATAGGTCATAGTCTCAGAACAGATCTAGTTAATTTCTGACAATCCAGAGCCAAGGCCAGGGAGCAGACGAACAGGCTAAACTGACTGTCTGCTAGCTGCACAGAGTCGACACTCAGGGTCCACTACATCGAGACTGTGTCTGTTCCCCGAGCTCAACAAAAAGGTAGAAATTTTCAGAGAGTTTGTTCCAGTAACCTAATCAATATAAAATTATATCATACTGACTGTACAGCTGCTGCCAGCACCTTTGATCTAAAGGTGGGGCTATTAAATATTAGATCTCTTACATCTAAATCGCTAATGGTTAATGAACTCATTACTGATCAGGAGTTTAATGTACTTTGTTTAACTGAAACATGGATTAAGCCAAATGAATATATAGCAGGCGGCACGGTGGTGTAGTGGTTAGCGCTGTCGCCTCATAGCAAGAAGGTCTGGGTTCGAGCCCCGTGGCCGGCGAGGGCCTGTCTGTGTGGAGTTTGCATGTTCTCTCCGTGTCCGTGTGGGTTTCCTCCGGGTGCTCCGGTTTCCCCCACAGTCCAAAGACATGCAGGTTAGGTTAACTGGTGACTCTAAATTGACCATAGGTGTGAATGTGAGTGTGAATGGTTGTCTGTGTCTATGTGTCAGCCCTGTGATGACCTGGCGACTTGTCCAGGGTGTACCCGGCCTTTTGCCCGTAGTCAGCTGGGATAGGCTCCAGCTTGCCTGCGACCCTGTAGAACAGGATAAAGCGGCTACAGATAATGAGATGAGTATATATAGCATTAAATGAAGCGAGTCCTCCTGGATACAGTTATATACACCAGCCTCGTCTAACTGGCAGAGGAGGAGGCGTTGCGGTTATTTATAACAATTATCTAGGTGTAACACAAAAACCTGGTTATAAATTTAATACATTTTAAGTTCTTCATACTCATATAATATATGTAGCCTCGAAAAATAAGTCTACCCAGTTAATTCCATTGCTTATTATTTACAGGCCCCCGGGGCCATATTCTGAGTTTCTTTCTGAATTTGCAGATTTTATCTCAGATCTGGTTATTTCCTTAGACAAAGCTTTAGTTGTCGGAGATTTTAATATTCACTTCGATAACCCAGAAGACCCTTTAAAAACAGCGTTTGTGTCCATCTTAGATTCAGTTGGGATTAAGCAGAATGTCATAGGACCGACCCATAATGGTGGTCACACCCTTGATCTAATACTAACATTCAGATTAAACGTAGACAATATAGTCATACTTCCACAGTCTGAAGTTATCTCAGATCATTATCTCATCTCATTCAAACTATGTCTGAGTAATAATATATGCACCTCACCACGCTACTGTATTAAACGTACTTTCATGTCAACTATTGCACAGAGCTTTATAAATGATCTCCCAGAGTTGTCAACTTTGATTGGGTCACTGTCAGCCCCTGCAGAACTTCATCAGGCAACTGAATGCTTAGAGTCAACATTCCGCCATACTTTAGATAATGTAGCTCCTCTAAAAAGGAAAATGGTCAGAGACAAAAAATTAGCACCCTGGTATAATGATGACACTCGCACATTAAAACAGACCACTCGAAAATTGGAACGTAAATGGCGTCAAACAAAATTGGTAGTGTTCAAATTAGCGTGGAAGGAGAGCTTCCTGAAGTATAGAAAAGCTCTTAGTGCTGCGAGATCAACATATCTCTCCTCCCTAATAGAAGGTAACAAAAATAATCCTAGATTCCTATTTAATACTGTAGCAAAATTAACCAGGAATAAGTCCACTATCGACACATGCACACCTGCAGTATGGAGTAGCAACGACTTCATGAATTTTTTTAATGACAAAATTGAGAATATCCGACAAAAAATTCAAACTACTAATTTAAGGTCAGACAATGAAAGTGACCTTGTAGTTAACTATATAACTGTATCAGATCATCAGTTAGAATGTTTTACTCCCCTTAAAGAAACTGAATTACTTTCATTAATCTCTACATCAAAAGCCTCAACTTGCGTACTAGATCCCTTACCTACACATCTATTCAAACAGATAATGCCTGGAGTAATTGAACCGCTTCTAAAAATAATAAATTCTTCTCTTACGATTGGCTATGTACCCAAATCCTTTAAACTAGCAGTTATCAAACCCCTGATTAAAAAACCTGACCTTGATCCCTGTCAGCTGTCCAATTATCGGCCGATATCAAACCTCCCCTTTATCTCCAAGATCCTTGAAAAAGCTGTGGCACAGCAGTTATGCTCATATTTACATAGGAATAACATCCATGAAATGTATCAGTCAGGATTTAGACCTCATCATAGCACAGAGACAGCACTGGTTAAAGTAGTAAACGACCTACTGTTGGCGTCTGATCAGGGTTGTGTCTCGCGACTTGTGTTGCTTGACCTTAGTGCAGCATTTGATACCATTGATCATTCCATTCTTCTGGATAGACTAGAAAATGTTGTGGGAGTTAAGGGAATGGCCCTCTCCTGGCTCAGGTCTTATCTAACTGATCGTTATCAGTATGTTGATATAAATGGTGATATTTCTAGACGTACCGAGGTAAAGTTTGGTGTTCCACAAGGTTCTGTCTTGGGTCCACTGCTTTTTTCTCTATATATGTTACCTCTGGGTGATATTATTCGTAAACATTGTATTAGTTTCCACTGTTATGCTGATGACACACAGTTGTATGTCTCTGCAAAACCTGATGAGAGACACCAGCTTAATAGAATTGAGGAATGTGTAAAGGACATTAGACACTGGATGCTTATTAATTTCCTTCTGCTTAACTCTGACAAGACTGGAGTACTTGTACTAGGACCACATACAGCTAGAAGTAAGTTTTCTGATTACACAGTGACTCTGGATGGCCTTTCACGTCCAGCAGTAAAAGACCTCAGAGTGATTATTGACCCCAGTCTTTCATTCGAAACTCACATTGATAACATCACCCAGATAGCTTTCTTTCATCTCAGAAATATTGCAAAGATAAGAAATTTAATGTCATTGCGTGACGCAGAAAAACTAGTCCATGCTTTCGTTCCCTCCAGGTTGGATTATTGTAATGCCTTACTGTCTGGATGTTCCAATAAGTGCATAAATAAGCTCCAGTTAGTTCAAAATGCAGCAGCAAGAGTCCTTACTAGAACTAGAAAATATGGCCACATCACGCCTGTCTTATCCACACTGCATTGGCTCCCAATCAAATTTTGTATTGATTATAAAATACTACTATTGACCTTTAAAGCACTAAATGGTCTCGCACCACAGTACCTGAGTGAACTTCTGCTCCTCTATGACCCGCCACGCCTACTTAGATCAAAAGGTGCAGGCTATCTGCTGGTACCTCGTATAGTGAAGGCTACATCAGGGGGCAGAGCCTTTTCTTACAAAGCCCCACTGTTATGGAACAGCCTTCCAAGTAATGTTCGGGAATCAGACACAGTCTCAGCATTTAAGTCTAGGCTGAAAACATATCTGTTTAGTCAAGCCTTTTGTTAATGGTGTTTATGAGGTAAAGGTGTAGATCTGGAGGGTCCTCAGACAGAGTGTTTTGGTAAACTGGGATGTATGGATGCTGTCAGTCCCCACTCGCTTGCTCACTCGAGTTTGTTGACGGTGTAGTGGCTGGCTGCTTTATGTCCCGGGGCTCCCTCATGCCTGTGTTGCCTTCTGGCTCTCTCCTTTTAGTTATGCTGTCATAGTTAGTTGCCTGAGTCCCTGCTTGTACTTGGTGCAACATGTATACTGCTCCTACTTATTCAGGGGACATTGGGCATACCTAACAACCTGTGTTTTCTTTCCCTCCCCCTCCCACCCCAAATCTGTCTGGAGTCAACAGGAAATCTTTTGGTGGAGAGGGTGGAGACCTCGACTGGCTATCGTCGCCTGCAGGGAATCAGCCGTCAGACTTTCTGTCGCATGTCCCAGACCCGGTGAAATGTAACTGAATTGTCTTGGCCAGCCCTAAGGGTCCCATCTGCATCTCATCATTGCTGAGGAGTGTGCTCCCATCACCCAATCAAGCATACAGCCAGAGCAGGTCATGATATATTTTTTACCATATTAACATGCCATTGTTGTGTGTTATGCCTGATGTAAAGACTCTCGTCTCTGCGAGCCTACCACACAGATTTAATACTTGTCATTTTTAGGGCATACCTAACAACATGTGTTTTCTTTCTCTCTCTCTTCCCCCCCCCCCAATCTGTCCCTCTGAGTTACATGTTGGTCCTGGGATTGAGATGCTGGCCTCTTCTGCCCCTCGGACCTGCTTGATCCATCCTGGTGCCCTGTGTCTGGTCGGAGTTTTATCACACCGCTCCTGTGAAGGACGGCCCCATGAGGACAGTTGAGGGTTATACCTGGAGAACACTCTGGACTCTTACAGTAATGCTTTTATGGCTGAGGACTACAGTTGTCTTGCTAACTTTAGGACTGCAGTTGTCATGAACAGTTTTGCACTCAAGTTTCCATCAATGAAGAGTTTATAACATCAACGAAACTGTCCTCATGTTAAAACTGTTAATATTATAGTCAGGCTGTCTGTTGTTGCCCAAATGAGGATGGGTTCCCTTTTGAGTCTGGTTCCTCTTGAGGTTTCTTCCTCATGTTGTCTGAGGGAGTTTTTCCTTGCCACCGTCGCCACAGGCTTGCTCATTGGGGATAGATTAGGGATAAAATTATCTCATGTTTTAAGTCGTTCAAATTCTGTAAAGCTGCTTTGCGACAATGTTTATTGTTAAAAGCGCTATACAAATAAACTTGACTTGACATGCTGATGGGAAGATCATATACACAAATACATCAGAGAAATAGATGGCAAACTCACATCAGTAAGAGGAAATGACAAAAAAAAGAAGTATTTCATCACCAGTCAAAGGCCACAAAACTGCCAGGTTTTGAGCAACTTTTCCAAAACAACCCCAAAACAGGGGCGGGGTGGAGGGTGTGTTTCCAGTGTTTTGTATGACATTGTACAATTGTTTATTTCTTAACTGATCGGCTGAGAGATGGCGGAGTTTCATCATTGTCAGTGGGACGTACTGTGAGATTGAGTCACATAGACACATATTGCACAAAGAGGAACTGACCAAATTCAAGAGAACTGGAGGCAAAGACGTAGAAATCACAAGCATACACGTTTTTCATCCTTTCATTTCCACAAAATATTCTTAATCGTGGATTGTGTTGTTTGTGAACATCAGTGAAGCTCGACTTCAGTTCAGAATGAAGATCCTCCTCATCATCACCTTCTACCTGATGTCAGGTCAGTTCTTCTACTTTCAATAATGAACTCCAGAGTGGAGAAGGAGGAACCATTATGAGTTTGTGCTGCAGTTATTTGAATGCTGAACTGTAGTAGTGAGAGAATTTGGAGATGTTGATTATCAGAGAAATGACTGAAATGCTTCCATTTTGATTGGCAGGTCCAGTGCACTGTGATGATGTGATCGGTTACCCTGGAGGTCGTGTCATGATTAACTTCAAAAAGCCAGTCAATTCCAGTTCGACTGTGTATTTTTGCAAAATGAAAACAGTGTGTAAAGATTTAATAACAGCTCGGGCCTCAGTCAGCACGGTTCATAAGGACAGATTTACTCTGTTTAACACTGATGGATTAATTTCACTGATCTTCAGAAGTCTGAGTTTACAGGATACAGGACTGTATCAGTATGGAGAGATTGGAGTGTGGAGTGAAAACATTGACCTGAAAGTGAAAAGTGGTGAGAAATTTTAGAATCTTTGGCATCTGATAGATTTAGCTGTTAGTTTTTCTTTTGTATAATCCAGTATAAATGCACGAGGTACAGCTGATCTCATATCTAGAAACTAATTTCATCTTGATTCATATGCAGATATTTTGCCTGAAAACAAATAAACAGAAATATAAAATAAAGTGAAATAAATTTCAAATTTGGTGGCACGGTGGTGTAGTGGTTAGCACTGTTGCCTTACAGCAAGAAGGTTCTGGGTTTGAGCCCCATGGCTGGGGAGGGCCTTTCTGTGTGGAGTTTGCATGTTCTCCCCGTGTCCGCGTGGGTTTCCTCTGGGTGCTCCGGTTTCCCCCACAGTCCAAAGACATGCAGGTTTGGATAATTGGTGGCTCTAAATTGACCGTAGGTGTGAATGTGAGTGAGAACGGTTGTGTGTCTGTGTGTCAGCCCTGCGATGACCTGGTGACTTGTCCAGGGTGAACCCCGCCTCTCACCCAGAGTCAGCTGGGATAGGCTCCAGCTCGCCTGTAACCCTGTACAGGATAAGCGGTTACAGATAATGGATGGATGGAAGGAAATTTCAAATTCAACCCTGTTAATTTTGCTTCAAGAGTAGAATCACATTAAGCACATAAACCTACATTTCAGTAAAAGCTGAACTCATGCCAGCTGGGAGATAAATAATTCGACACTAATTCAGTTTGTGTGATTGACAGATCCATGCTGTAGTGAGACAAAATCAGTAACCGGATATCTGGGAGAGAGTGTGATGATCAGCTGCTCCTATCCAACAGAGTTTGAAACAAATGTCAAGTCCTTTTACAAATTGGATGATTACGCTGGAACTGAAGTGATCTTCATCAGGGCAAAAGAAGCGTATCAGAACGGCAGATTCTCCATTTCTGATGACGGGAGGAGTAGCGTTTTCAGTGTGATCATCAGTGATGTGAGAGAAGATGATGGAGGAGTTTATTCCTGTGCAGTTCGTATCAAAGGGACTGCAGTCAGTTATGACTCACTCTTCACAGAAATTCAGCTCCAAGTTACTGGTGAGAAAAATTTTTTCCCATCATACTGCACTGAATTACTGAAACAATAAAGTCTGTTTCCTTTTTTTGCGGATGATGCAGTATTTGAAAAAGGAGAAGCTGCTATTTGTACAACAGTAGACACAGATGCTTTAGCTGTTTTGGCTATAGCATACTTGGATGAAATAGCAAAAGGAAGAGAGAGTGGTTGTTTAGACAGTTTATTTTGTTTACAGGTAGTATTTGACGGAAGATGGATATAACGTATTACTTGTAGCTGAAGATACAGGATTAATTGAATAGCAGACATTTTGCTCATGTTGTGAGAGAATCTCTTTCAGAGCCTATAAATACAAAAAAAAAACGAGTTAGTTGAGAGAGATATAACAGGATGGCATGTCCATTACTTTGATATTGAAATCATGGTTTTAGATGCAATAAAATGCCACGTGTTTCAGTGGACAAAAAGGCAATGACAAGATTCAGAAATACACAGGGAAGTTTATCACAGAGTGATTATAAATTAATCTTATAATGACCTTGTCTTTCATGCCAATTCCACGATTATTGTTGGAACTTTACCTTAAATTTTCAAACAGATTAAATTCATCTTAAAATCAGCTCTCTGTAAAGGGACACCATAAGATTGTAGGTTTTGGAATTTTGAAAAAAAAAATCTTTCATGGTTACAGAGATATGGTGGTTTTAGTAAAAAATAAACAGGGGTAATTGTGTGCTGACACCCCCCCCCCCACACACACACACACACACAAACTAGAAAGGGTCTACATGGCCCTAATTGTTACTGTTAGAACTAGAAAACGTTGTAGTTTTATGAGCAACTTAGTTTTGGAGGTGAACCCGGCTGCAGCACTGAAAGTGTCTGTTTATTACCATTATTTAGTCTTGTACATACAAAGTGAGGTTACAAAGATGACAATTACGAAGAGACACTGTTTTATCATACCTGTGAAAGTTGAACACCAAATCAGAAAAAAAAAATGGATAAGCAAACTACAATTTGTACCATGTAGTAACTTCCTGGGTTCCAGAAAACCACAGGAGCAGTTGCTGCTCTTCTTCACAAGCCAACTTGCTCGTGTATTCATCCGCCTCTTTCTCCATGGCTATAGGTTCTAAATCGTCCTCAGACAACCAGTGAAAGATTGAGGATGAATTTAAAGAACTTTCGTCATCTTTTTCAAAAGAATCAGTATCAAGAACGCATGCAATTGCAGAGAATAATATAGAGTCTGTGTGGACACAAAAGAAGGCAGTGGAGCAGTGCCGCTGACCTCTAAATCACTGCAATCTAATAATGGCAGACAAGCGTTTAATGATTTTTGGAACAGAATTCAAACACAAAAACATTATTTTTCAAACCAAATTTTTATTTATCAATGTACAACCTATTTGAGCATATCACACACAGAAAACCCGGGATTTTATGATGTAATTTTCATTAGACTAGCACTTTAACAAAGGTAACCTCAGCCACAAACTACCCAAATACAAGGAGTTTATTAAATGCCCGACTAGGGAGAATATTTTGGATCACTGCTACACTACAGTCAACAATGCCCATCATACCGTCCCCCGCGCTGCACTGGGCCACTCTGACCACGTCATTGTCCACCTGATTCCTGCATACAGGCAGAAATTAAAGCTGAGGAAGCCTGCAGTTAGGACATCAAAGAAGTGGACCAATGAGACTATGGAGGGAACTTTCAGGCGTGCTTGGACTGTACAAACTGGAATGTGTTCAGGACCACTACCAATAGTCTGAATGAGTACACAGAGGCTGTGACGTCCTATGTCAGCTTCTGTGAGGACTGTTGCGTTCCATCACATACCAGAGTGAGCTACAAATCATGATAAACACTGGTTCACAGATAAGCTCAGCCAGCTAAACTTGCAAAAGATAGAAGCATACACAACTGGGGACAGGGACAGGTTTAAAGTCTCAGAACAAGTTTAGCAACTTGTCTCCATTCTGGAGATGGAGGCAAGTTCTGTGCTCTCGCGGAAGGCGGTCACATTTTCTCCTTCTCCCTTCCCTTATCTTTCTTGCTTCTGCTGTCTCGTCTGTCTAGTGTCTATACTTTTGAGAGACTCTCTCTGCACTGCTCTTCAAACTAAAACCATGGAATTGATAAACAGGTCTCTTCACGCAATTGACACAATCTTCTCGACGGGACGACTGGGTTCGGGGGAACCAGCCTGTCCTGGCGGAAAGTTCGCAGCCGGCTACGATGGATGTGTGAGAGCGGTGGCGGGTCGTGTGCCTGGCGGTTCTTTCTGTGGAGGACATTGAAGTCATCTACCTATTCGGAACTATGATTACAGGACTTTTGCTGATTGGATTAGGCATTGCCCTGGTTTATCGAGGAAATCAGAAAACGGTGACAGCTGTTCAAAGCCCCATAAAGCTGCCCGACATGATTGAAGTGGTGGGCAGAGCTATCGGCACTCAGACTGTGGCTATTCAGAACTTGAACCGCAACATGGATAACATCATGGAGAAGCTTTCGGCTATGCAATGGAAATTGGATCAATTTGGAGACCAACATGGACAGAATGTACATACAGAGTAGTTGTGCAAAACAGAATGCGTCTGCTTGCCAAGACCAAACAAATTCCAATCTTATCTACTTTCGGCTCCCGAGCCAGCACTGGCCTTGGCCAAGGCCGTTGCTGGGACAACAAGTCCCCTGGAGAACACTGCTGTTAGACTCTCTTGTATTCCTCCCCCCTCTTCCAATGGTCGCTGCTTCACCCCCAGTGTGACAAGCGGGTGCGTGACCAGCCCAGCGCCATCATGGCCTCAGGAGCGGACGTCTGCTTGCTTGCGCTGGGTTACCTCTACCTCCTCCCCTCCCCCCCTTTTTACCCCCACCCCTGATCGCCCCCACTCCCCGCTCCCCCCCCCCCAAGTCCTGAGTTTTCATGTTGTAAAGTGTACTTGTGTTGTTTTGTGCTTATGTGCTGAGGGGTTTTTTTTTAATGTTTCCACACTGTACTCCTCCAGGAGCATAGTGTGGGGGTTGCTTTTTTCTCCTCCCCTCCCTTCATGTTACTACTGTATTTTTCATCCCTGTCTTCCTGTCCTGTCAACTCCCCCTGTGTTAATTGTATGTATGTGTATATGTATGGACAGGTTGATGGCTAATTTTTGCTGGTACTTGTGACTAGTGACAATAAAGGCATCATCATCAACAAGCTCTTTAAGAAGCTGAACCCTGCAAAGCAGAAGGTCCCAACTCTGTCTCACCATTTACCCTGAAGCATTGTGCTGATCAGCTATCTCTGGTGTTCACAGACATCTTCAACACCTTACTGGAGACATGCCATGTGCCAGCCTGCGTCAAGGCCTCCACCATTATCCCGTTCCCCAAAAAGCCAAGGATCACAGGATTAAAAGACGAGACCCATCATCCTGACTTCTGTAGTTATAAAATCCTTCGAGCACCTTGTGAATCACCACCTTAAAGCCATCATTGACCTGCTCCTGGACCTCATGCAGTTTGCCTACAGACCCAACAGATCTGCAGATGATGCTGTTAACATGGTTCTGCATTTCATCCTCTAGCACCTGGACTCCCCAGAAACCAATGCTAGGATCCTGTCTGTGAATTTCAGTTCTGCTTTCAACACCATCATCCTGGCTTTTCTGCAAGACAAACTCTCACAGCTGAGCATGCCTAACTCCGCCTGCAGGTGGATCACTGACTTCCTATCTAACAGGAGGCAGAACATGAAGCTGGGGAAATGTGTCTCTGACTCTTGAACCATCAACTCTGGACCCCCCCCCCATGGGTGTGTTCTCTTTCCTGTACTCTTCTCCCTATACACCAACGGTTGCACCTCCAGTCATCAGTTTGTCAAGCTCCTGAAGTTCACAAATGACACCACCCTCATTGGACTCATCTCTGATTAGGAGTCTGCCTACAGGTGGGAGATCTGATGTCCTGGTTCAGGCAGAACAACTTGGAGCTCAATGTTCTAAAGACAGTGGAGAAGATTGTAGACTTCAGGAGGAGCTCTGCCACAGTCTCCCTCATCACTTTGCTTAACTCTGCAATAACCTCTGTGGAGTATTTCTACTGCCTGGACACTATAATTACTCAGGACCTAACATGGGAGATGAATGTGTGCTCTCTGACCAAGAAAGCACAGCAGAGGATGTACTTCCTGTGGCAATTGAATAAGTTTGATCTGTCAAAGACAATGATGGGGCACTTTTACAATGCCATTGAGTCAATCTTCACCTCCTCCATCACCGTCTGGTATGCTGCTGCCACTGCCAAGGACAAGGGCAGACTGTAGTGGATCATTGCACTGCACTGGATCACCATGATGCTGTCATGTAGTGGCTTAAATAGCCCAAAAGACCATGAAGGTGAAGCCAGACAAGATTCAATCATGCTGGACCAGCGGAAGCCAAGGAAGAAAACTAAGAGTGATCCAAACCTGGTATCTGGATACGTCCTACTCCTGGATTCACACCTCCTTAATTCAATGAAGACTCCTAAAAAGAGAAATCATCCTGGCTCGGTTGCCACCCAGGATAAAAAGGACCGCGGTCCTGTTGCAGAGAACTCAGCAGAACCAGAACTATCTTCCAGAATTATCTTATCCTCTGCACCTGTACAAAGTGATTCATTCTGCCACTGTCATGGAAATCTGAACATCAGGCGCAGCCAAAAATACACATACACTACCGTTCAAAAGTTTGGGGTCACTCTGAAATGTCCTTATTTTTGAAAGAAAAGCACTGTTCTTTTCAATGAAGATCACTTTAAACTAATCAGAAATCCACTCTATACATTGCTAATGTGGTAAATGACTATTCTAGCTGCAAATGTCTGGTTTTTGGTGCAATATCTCCATAGGTGTATAGAGGCCCATTTCCAGCAACTCTCACTCCAGTGTTCTAATGGTACAATGTGTTTGCTCATTGCCTCAGAAGGCTAATGGATGATTAGAAAACCCTTGTACAATCATGTTAGCACAGCTGAAAACAGTTGAGCTCTTTAGAGAAGCTATAAAACTGACCTTCCTTTGAGCAGATTGAGTTTCTGGAGCATCACATTTGTGGGGTCGATTAAATGCTCAAAATGGCCAGAAAAATGTCTTGACTATATTTTCTATTCATTTTACAACTTATGGTGGGAAATAAAAGTGTGACTTTTCATGGAAAACACAAAATTGTCTGGGTGACCCCAAACTTTTGAACGGTAGTGTATACAAAAGAAGTTACCTTGAAGCAAACAAACATTCTCGATGCCAAGCGAGTCCAGAACACACTGGCTTCTAAACTTCCGCTTACTCTTTTTAAAGGCCCCCTGAGAGACCAACCTTAGTACCACCCCAAAACAAAATGGCGGCTCCTATTAAAATCATTGTGAAATGACATTTCTTTGTTTGAACACAGACTTCTGATTGGCTGCCCAATACAGGCTTCTCATTCGCGAAACCATACCTTCCACCATCTTCAAAAGAAAAACAGACCTGCTCGTATTTCTTACCATATGACATTTTAAGGGTTTTACTACTGAATAAATAACAAGTCTGTGTTTGTCATGCGAAATGTCCTTAGAATGATAATCAGTGGTGAGGACCACAATATGGTCTCTCTCTCTCTCTCTCTCTCTCTCACACACACATACAATCCTCTAAAAACATTTAAACTCATATTGTTCCTCGGCTCAGCTTTTGATTTCACCGTGTGTGTGTGTGTGTGTGTGTGTGTGGCACATAAAAGATTGAAATGAGAGAGCACTGTCTTTTTAAACTACCTAACAAAAGAATATTTCACAGCCTGACCTAACAAAAAGTCCATTCCACAGTCTGGCCCTTGTACAATGGAGCCTGGCCCTGAGATAAGGTAAATAACTGGCCACAGAGACAGGAATCCTCACACAGTCTGATGCTCTAAACAGCAAGTTTGAGGTATAAAATAATCTTACACCACTAGTAATGAATCATATTTCAAATGGCAAATTAGATCAATGTTAAATTTCAATGAACTTTAAATGGCAGCTAAACATACAACTTGGCTGAACGTGTGACTTTCACAGTAGCACGTCCTTTAGTTAACGCAGCAGCACTCTCTCAACAACAATGCCTTCGCTTGCAAAGTGCACTAGAATGCATCTGCAATTGTAAGCAAGACACTTCAAGTTAACCTGCTCTAGGACAGGATGGGTTGTGCTTTCGCCACTGATTGTGGTTGGAAAAAGCCATAAAAGATCTGAAACACTATTAATGCACTGGTCTTGCAACACATGTTTGCTTTAAGGTGAATATTGTACACAAATGTAGGTTTAGCACAAGCTCCCGTACTCATCATCATCATCAGTGTGTGTGTGACTGTGCTACTGATGGGAGGATTTTTACTCGTCTGCCAGTTGAGAAGCAACAAGACACAAGGTACTGTTTCTTTATAAACACAAAGCACCAGCCTGCAAACACATACACACCCCTCTGCCAAAATTTTCATGCTAAAATTTCCCTTTTTTTGCAGATTCTACATTTGTAAGTAAGCAGACAGAAACAAATACCATGGTGGGTGGCCATTAATCTGCTGCATTAAAATAAGAATACAGATAAAGTGTGAAAATGTAATCTATTCATTACTCGCATGCAGACATTTCCAACTGTTTCCATTTGGCTTGTGCAATATTGACTTTTTTTTTCACTGCTCACAATTTGCTGATTTAAAATAGTGATGAAGGCGTTCTGCTGCTCAACATGTTTGAATATGACTACATACTGACCGATGCAGGAAAAACAGCAAATTTAAACCACTTTCTCATTTTCATCACCATTAACATTGTTTGTAGTTTGATTTCAAACTTTGTTGCAAGCACATTTAGTCTTTATAAAATCACTTTTTTCATCAATTTTTTTCTTTTATGGACAAAAACTGAAAGCAACTCTTTCAACCAATTTTAGCTAAAATATGTCAGTGGCATCCCTAATACATGGAATTAAATATCATTAAATCTATGTTTGTCTAATTTTAGTCAAAACACATGGATAGATTTTTTTTTTCATATTATTGAACTCAAGAAATTCTTCATTTCCCTTCACAGAAGGAAAGGCATGTTAGATGAGGGAAGGAAGCAGGGCTTCCAGGCAGTATAAGTTTATATATGGGGTGACAAGTGTCACCGGGCCCATTTCATGGACGAAATGCATTCTGTGATGGACGAAATGGATTTCGTCCATGAAATGGGCCCGGTGACACTTGGCACGCCATATTTCTATCGTAGAGTTCACAACAAAGGTGACAGTCCTCCAGTTCCATTGCTCTGAATGCCCCCCCACTAAAAACATACCTGACCTAACCTCTGAAGGGACTGATGATGAGCTAATTAGCTGGAGGTAAAACTTGAAACTCTACAGAACAGTGGGGACTCAAGTTGTGCAGTAAAAAGCAGCATAGAAACTAAATGTGCAGCAACAATCTTTGCATATCCCTTTTCACTGAGTCATTATCTATTGTGGGCCCCATTTTCATACTGCAAAAAGGCCATATTCCCTGATGCGGGTGGTGCTGCACAACAGCGGCTGTGTCCGTTACAGTCCAATGTTGCAGTGATTTTAGTACATGGCTAAAAGCACAGTATATGGTTACTCCTAATTACTTGTTTTGGATACACCCATTGCTATTAGGTACAAAGAATCAAATATACAGCAATTTAATCTCCACAAACAAACATTAGCAATAGCCTTGGAGCCCAGTTAAATGTGCTGTATCTCTATTTGTGACAGTGCCACTAAAAATCATCTTCTTTCGGTTGTTCCTATTAGGGGTCGCCACAGTGGACTATGTCCGTCCATCTCCTCCTGTCCTCTGTATCATTTTCTCTCGCACCAACCATCCTCATGTCCTCCTTCATCGCATCTTTTTCCCCCAACCTGACACCTAAATTTCCAACATTCTTTTCCCAATATACCCTGGATCTCTCCTCTGTACATGTCCAAACCATCTCAATTTCACCTCTCTCACTTTGTCTCCAAGCCGTCCTACATGTGCTGTCCCTCTAATATTCTTGTTTCTCATCCCATCCAACTTTGTCACTCCCAATGAAAATCTCAGCATCTTCAGCTCTGCTACCTCTGCTCTTCTGCACTTGCCATTACTTCATACAGTCGACCCCAGATGTTTGAACTCCTCTGCTTTGGCCACCTAATATTCCTTGCAGCTGTACCATTCCACTGTCCTCACACTCATTCATACACATGCATGCTGTCTTGCTCCTACTGACTTTCATTCCCCTTCTCTCTAGTGCATACCTTCATGTCTCTAGGTTTTCTTCCACTTGCTCCCTGTTCTCACTCCAGATCACAATATCATCTGCAAACATCACTGTCCGTGGGGCCTCTAGCCTGATGCCGTACCTCACTGGGAAACAGTTTCATTGGCGGTGGTTGTTAACCCAGGCCTCAACCGATCTGGTATGAAAGTCCTCTTCATCAGCTGATTTGGCCTGAGTTTTACACCGGATGCCCTTCTTGATATAACCCTCCCCATTTATCTGAGCTTGGGACTGGTGCTAGAGAATGCACTGGCTTGTGCACCTCAGTGGTTGGATTGACAATGCCACAAATACGAACCAATAATAATAATAATAATAATAATATGAGAAAGAAGACAAGATACTGACTAGTGGTTTATTACTACCACCAAATTTGTGAAACCTGAAACTGAAATCTATCGTCATTACAAAAATGCAAACACCGTTCTTAATTGGAATCCACACCTCCCAATTGTCATAATCCAGCTTGGAACTTCCAAATCCTGACCTGTGCCTTTGTGCACCACTCCATGTTTTCCCCGTTCTCCCCGCACTGTGCTAGCACACCTGCTATGCATTGCTTTTAGTCACTCTCTATAAACATGATGGGGTGACATGGAAAAATACTTGCCATTATGCGATGTCAAGTTCACGCTCGTGTTGTTTTTTTTCTCTGCTGCCCTTTCTTGGTTTTCTGACTTGGATTATGTTTATTGGTATACCATTTTTGCCTGCTGTTTTTGGGACTTTTTGACCATGACTGACTCTGGACACAGTTTCTCCCAGACTATCGATTGCCGGCAGCACTCGGATTTCTCCTGCGTTTATTGTGACTTTACTCTGTGTCTGCTCTGCCGTTCCTGGATCTGGCCAGGATATTTCTGACTGCATTGCTGCATCTGCTTCCGGCTCGTACACCTCACCACTCTACTCATCAGGTACACTACAGTCTAATCTGTGACTTTCTTATCTGCTCTTTGGGTGCTATCTGCACATGCAACCTCCCCATTCTGACAAATTTTTCAGCCACATGATGGACCCAGCAGACTATGATTCCCTCAAAACTGTATTGGAAAAACAGGGCTCAATTTTCAGATCTCATCAGCAAGAGATCATAGCAGTTCACCAGAACACATCCTCCATCACCCATACCTTTCACCCTAACACCCCCCCCATGAGCTTCATCTCCCTGCTCCACAGCCATATCACAGTGCACCTGGGACCTGCTGTTCATTCCTCTCACAGTACTCCATAGCCATGGAGCTTCAGGCATCTGACTTGCCTTCTGAGAACTCACATGTACTGTAGCTTAGGTCATCGCATGTTTAACAGGAAAGGCACAAGCGTGGGGGACAGCTGTTTAGGACATCAGGATGCCCTGCTGTTCAAGTTTCAGGGAGTTCACCAAGGAGATGCAGAAGGCTTTTAACCATTCCCCCAAGGGCAAGGAGATGGTGGGACAGTTAAGGGGCAGAAGGAAGGTGCTCGGTCAGTTCACGATTATCCCATCAAATTCTGGACTATTGCCGTAGCAATCGACTGGAAAATGAGCACCTTCTATGATACCTTTCATGGACTAAATTATGCCATCTTGGATGAGATTGCACCTCATGACCTTCTGACAGCCTGGATGGCTTGGTAGACCTGGCCAGTCAGGCAGACACTCACCAATAACTACGTAAATAGAGATCGGAGGTGGAGCCGAAGGGTCGAACCCAGGACCATAATTCCTCTGTTGGAGGGTGCCACCCCTGATGAATCAGAGCCCATGCAATCAGGCAGGACCCAGGTAACTCCAGAAGAAAAAAGGTGCCATTGAAAAACTAGTTTCTGTTTTTACTGTGGACAGTCTGGACAGTTCATCTCCCACTGCCTGTTAAAAAGGTCTGTGCATCAGTAAATGCAGGGATACAGGTAGGTGTCTCGACACATACTTCCCCTGCTTATAGATCAACATTGACTGTTGAGATTATATTTTGGGGAAGCTAGGGCTTAAATAGTTAGAGAAGCAGCTTTGGGACCAAAAGGTCACTGGTTCAATTTGCTGGACCAGCAGGAATGTTTGAAGTGCCCTTGAGCAAGGCACCTAACCCCAGGCTGCTCTGGGTATGTTGTACATCACTCTGGATAAAAGCATTTGCAAAATGCCAGAAATGTCATTTCAGAATAAGATCCAATCTGTCCAAACCCTCATTGATTCTGGTGCTGACCAAAGCTTTATTATGACTTCCTGGGCTGAGGAACTGGGCATCCTTTTGTGGAAGTTAGTTTGTCCCTCCATGACCAAAGATCTGAATGGGTATGAACTCGGTCCTATTTCCCACATTACAGACCAAGTTACTTTGAAGGTTTCAAGTAAAAAAAAAAAATCAGAATAAAATTAGATCATGTTTAAAGTCATTGATTTTTTTTATAAATCTGCTTTGTGACAATGTCTCTAAAAAGCACTATACAAATAAACTTGACTTACTCACATCAAAACAATTTCATTCTATGCCATAAATGATAACCTTGAGCTTATTCTGCTTGGCCTTCCCTGGTAACACCTCCAAAACTCCCACATTAACTGGAGCGATGGGACCATACTCTCCTGCAGTGCTCACTGCCTGTCTGTCTTCTGCTCAGACTCCTCTGGCCCCTTTTGTTGCCATCCATGATGAGACAATGAATCCTTCCCCATGTGTCCCCCCCCAAAAAAAAAATGTATATAAGGACCTTTGGTCTGCAGTAAGGCTCATGCCACTGCCCCCCCCCCCCCCCAACTGGCCCTAAGATTGCACCACAGAGCTTTTACCTGGAACCACACCTCCCAGTGGTTGTATTCATTCTCTTTCTCCACTGAAGTGGGAAGCCATGGACAAATACATCTCAGAGTCACTAGCAGCTGGCATCATCTGTCCATCTTCCTCCCCGGCAGAAGCAGGGTTCTTTTTTGTGGAGAAGGAAGACAAGTCCCTCAGGCCCTGCATTGACTATTAGGGACTAAATTCTATTAGTTTTAAGAACGGTTATCCCCTACCACTCATGTCCACTGCCTTCAAGTTTCTTCAGGGGGCTCAATCTAAAGTGGACTTCCACAATGCCTACCACCTGGTACGAATAAGAGGAGGAGATGAGTGGAAGACAGAATTCAACACTCCAACTGGCCACTACGAATACTTTGGTCTTCTGTTTGAGCTCACTAACACCGTGTCTGTCTGCCAAGCCCTGGTCAGTGTGGTCTTATGAGATTTTTATTAACCAGTTCACCTTTGTATATCTCAATGATATTCTCATCTCTCTCGATTATGTTCATGTTGTCTTATATTAGATTTGGTTAGTTTTTTTTTTTTCGTTTTTATCAGACATCTAATTTTAGGTTTGTTTACCTGACATGTTTCGATGTACATAACTGTCGTCTTCCTCAGAGTGTCACCAGATGTTGTTGGTGACGCATCTTATCAGCTGATGTTTCCAAAGGCGTGACCTTCCTGTCTGGTTTGGCGTTTTTTTCATGGAAGACCTGGAGCAGAAAGCACTCACTACAATACCGGCAGAATACAGACCAACACTCTGGAAATGTTACATGGATGATATACTGGAAAAAGTGAAGACGGGATCCACTCAACAACTCACTGACCATCTCAACACCATAGACAATACCGGCAACATAAAATTCACACATGAAGAGGAAACGGAGCAGTCAATAGCATTTTTGGACCTAAAAATACAACACACATAGAATGGGGACATCAAAATAAAAGTACACAGAAAACCCACACACACACACACCAACCAATATTTAAACTGGACTTCCGAACACCCCATAATGCACAAATTATCAGTAGTCAGAACATTACATGAACGCGCAACAATAATTACAGATCCACAGGACAAAGAACAGGAGGAACAACACATACAACATGCACTGAAGGCATGTCAATATCCACAGTGGGCAATATCCAAAGGGGCAGAACAGGTCAAGAACAACAAAACACAGAAGAAAGTGAAAAAACAAACAAGAACACAGGGGAGTAGTAATATTGCCATACATCAGAGGAATAACGGAACGCATCCAAAGAGTAATGAGGAAACACAACATCAACACACCTGTCAAACCACACACAACACTCCGTCAGATCCTGGTTCATCCCAAAGACAGAATGCATCCAGAAAACAAATGTAACACCATATATGAGAGTGCATGCCAATCATTCAATAAAACCTACATCGGGGAGACAGGGAGGAGCTTCACCACAAGGAACAATGAACATAAGAAAGAGTGCAAAAAGGAGACAGCTATAAGACAAACCTGAACAATAAAAGAAAAGGCACAACAGGAAAATTACAAGTCAGCCATAACAGACCACTGCAAAAGAGAAAATCACATTATGGACTGGGGGAATGCCAGAGTCATCCGCACAGAAGATAACAAACATCAGCGCTGGATCAGGGAGGCCATGGAGATCCGAAAGCGAAGCCCGAGGACCATCAACCAGGATGAGGGAGCATACATGCTGTCCCATACCTGGAGTGCCATCTTGCAGGGGACGAATGGACAGCAGAAGATGTGACCGATCTGTCAAACCAGACAGGAAGGTCACGCCTTCGGAAACATCAGCTGATAAGATGCGTCACCAACAACATCCGGTGACACTCTGAGGAAGACGACAGTTACGTACGTCGAAACATGTCAGGCAAACAAACCTAAAATTAGATGTCTGATAAAAAAGAAAAACTAATGATATTCTCATCTTCTTCACATTGGAGGCCCATCGGTTCCACGTCAGACTGGTCCTGCAATGGCTCCTAGAGAACCCACTTTTTGCCAAAGCAGGGAGGTGCCAGTTTTACAAGCACACCGTGTCCTTCTTGGGCTTTGTGATATCCCCTGGGGTGGTCCAAATGGACACAGACAAAGGTCACGGTGGTGTCCGAGTGGCCTGTAAGTTTCCTGTAAGAAACTGCAGTGCTTTTTGGGGTTTACCAACTTCTAACAGAGGTTTATCAGGAACTATAGCACCATTGCTGCTCCCCTGACTGAACTCCAGTCTTCCAAGCACCCCTTCTCATGGACCAACCATGTTGAAACTGCCTCTTCTCTTAAGAGGAGATTCTCCATGGTCCCCTCTGTCATCATTCCTGACCCTGCTGTTCAGCTCATTCTTGAAGTAGACGCCGCCGACACAGGTGCTGGGGCTGTCTTGTCCCAGAGGTCAGCCAAGGAAAATAAGGTACACCCCTGCACATTCTTTTCTCATTACTTGACACCAGCTGAATGCAACTATGGCACTGGAAATCAAGAACTACTAGCTATAAAGCTGGCCCTGGAAGAGTGGAGGCATTGGTTGGAAGGGACTGAGATTCCATTTGTCATATGGACAGATCATAAGAATCTCGAGTATCTCAGGTCTGCTAAATGCCTCAACGTGTATCAAGCCAGATGGTCATTATTTTTATCCCGCTTTAACGTTGTGCTCTCCTTTAGACCAGGGTTTAAAAATGTCAAGCCAGATGCTCTCTCCAGGCAATTTTCTCCAGACTCTCAGCAAAGCACTGTCGAGCCCATTCTCCCTACTCATTTTCTCATGGCTGCCACCTGGCTCAACAACTGCTGTCCGAACTGCCCTGTCCAGTGATCCAGGACTAGGTAATGGCTCACCCAACTGCCTTTATGTGCCTCCTTGTGTGCGCTCCCAAGTGCTTCAATGGGGGCACAGCTCCCCCCAGTCAGTCACCCTGGGGCAGCCCGGACCCTTGCTGTCCTCAGGCAATACTTCTGGTGGCCTACCATGCGGCAGGATGTTAGGACCTGGCTGCTCACTTCATTCCCCTCCCGAAGCTGTCTTCAGCTAAGGAGACGGCAGAACTGTTTATCAACCATGTGTTCTGTGTTCATGGTCTGCTTACAGACACTGTATCTGACAGAGGTCCTCAGTTCTCTGCTCACTTTGGGAAGGAATTCTGCAAAATCATTAGGGCCACTCCCAGCCTCTCCTCAGGTTACCACTCACAGACTAATGGGCAGACAAAATGTGCCAATCAGAAGTTAGAGGTCACTTTACGATGCCTGACATTAGGTGATTCTTCCTCCTGTAGCCAGGTGCTTCCTTGGATTGAATATGCCCATAACAGCCTTCCTTCATCATCCAATGAGCTGACCCTTTTCCAGTGTTGCATTGGTTACCAGGCCCCTCTTTTTCCACAAACATGAGGAGGAGGCATCTGTCCCTCTGGCCCAAACCTTTATCTGACGCTGTCGCAGAGTTTGGGTGTGTACCAGACATCACCTGTTATGCTCCAATCACACAGACATGAGGATGGCAGATTGACACCACAGGCTGGCTGTTGTTTACTGGGTGGGACAAAGGGTCATGTGGTCCACCCCTGCAAGGTCCCCTCTCGTAAGCTGGCTCCCAGGTTTGCTGGTCCTATCGCATTTCTAAAGTCATTAAGCCCACAATTGTGAGATTGGCATTGCCCATGTCTATGCTATGCATCCACTCATGCTTTCATGTTTCCCAACTGAGACCCCTGGTCTCTAGCACCTTCTCCTCCTTTTCTAAAGTGCCTCCCCCTCCCAGGATCATCGATGGGGGTGAGGCCTAGACAGTCAGGAAACTACTAAAGGTCCGTCACCAAGATCAGAGGTAACAGTATCTGGTCACCTGGAAAGGTTACAACCCAGATGAGAGGTGTTGGGTGTCAGCGCATTTCATTCTTGACTCTACACTCATCAGGGACTTCCACCATAAGAATATGGAAGCTCTGTCTGGGATGCCCAGAGGCGTCTGGTGGGGGGGTTACTGCCGTGATCCAACCCGGAAATTCCAAGTCCTCATCTGCACCTTTATGTTCTACTCTGCATTTTCCCCCATTCTCCCCACGCTGTGCTAGCACACCTGCTATGCATTTGCTTTCAGTCACTGTATATGAACATGATGGGAAGAATTAAGATACGGAAAAATACTTGCCATTACACTATGTCAAGTTCACACTCTTCTCTGCTGCCTTTCCCTGGTTTTCTGACTTGGATTGCATTACATTTTTTGGTATACCATTTTTGCCTGCTGTTTTTGGGACTTTCTGAACACTGTTTCTCCCTGGCTATTGATTGCTGGCAGTTCTCGGATTTCTCCTGGGATTACTGTGACTGTTCACTGTGTCTGTGACGCTGTCCTTGGATTTAGCCAGGATATTTCTGACTGTGCTGCTGCATCTGCTTCCTGCCTGTGCACCACACTGCTCTACTCATCAGGTGCACCTCAGTCTAATCTGTGCCTTTAATATCTGCTCTTTGGGTCTTATTTGCACTTGTACCCTCCCAGTCATGACACTGATAATGTACTTGTTCAGACTCAATATTTTTATAACTATGCTGCATTTCATTAGATTACTGCCTGTGCTGAGAGCCACGAACATAGTCAAAAATTTATGCCATACTTTTGGGGTTGCACCATGATCACAGACAATATGTCATTTATCCATTATTAGATGTGTGTCAGTTTTACTTCAAAATACACTGCGACCCTGCTATAACAAACTCTTTGACTGAACTTTTGCATATAACAATCCAAGTTCGTGTACCCCACCTCTATTGACAATGAGTCAGTCTTTAAAAAAAACCCTGAGCCATACACTCCTCTTCCCCAAGAGACAGAGTAATCAAGTCCACAGTCAAGTTAACACGTATTAATGCCATAAAGCAAAGGCCTAATGAGCCTCGCTTAGGTGTCAATCACTAACAATTATCGAGAACAGTAATCAAAAATTGATAAAAAAGACAAAATGACTATTGACATCACATTTGCAACACATGAACGAATTGAATGATGAAGATTCAGAAAACACAGTGAGTCAGTGGGTGGACATTGACAATGATACACCGGTAACCTCTGTCATTTCCATAACAGATAAAGAAATCACCACCTCTGTTCGTGATCCTTTAACTTGATCTATGAGCTGCGAAAATGACTCAGACATTTCAGTCATCAAAGAAAAAGCAGTCCAGGATTACAAGTTTCTTCAGCACATAAACCTGATGGGACATTATTGTAGGATCATACTGCAACAGCTTGTATGCTGGGGCAATGAGCAACTGGGAGACAGGTGCAACAGGTGAAAGTGCATTTTTAAAGGACCCATGGCATGGTGGTTTGTTGATGCTTTAAATGAGATCGTGGAGGCTTCCGGATGTTTTATCTGCTGCCTTTCTCAAAATGAACCCTCGGAACTTAGATATAGCCTCCTGGAAGAAAGCCCCATTTCAGCCCTTTTCCCAGTGCGTCGTGTTGCTAATGAGAAGCATGGAGGCAGGGAAGGGTAGAGGATGGGGGCGTGCCATGGGGGGAGGGGGAGGGGCTTCCATCTGCCTCCCAAGCCGGCCGAGAGCGCTCCTCGTTGGGCACGGTCAGGCGGGCGAATGCCCTGGTCCGTCCGCCCTGTCTAAAAAAATGGTACAACTCGAGCCCATGGTAAAACTGGGACTTTGTCGGGTTTTTTTCAGCTTGAGGCCCATGGTAAAACTGAGCAGTTTTACCATGGAGGAGTGGGGACTTTGCCGTTTCCTCCCCCCAACTCGCCCCTGGGAGAACTGCTGCCTCCACGGGCGGCCGGTGCCGCTGGAGGGCCGCCCGCTCGACCTCAGCTCCTGACAAAAGATTGGATCTAGGGCTGACTTTTAATGGATCGCAGCGATGGAGCTGCTCTGCCACTCACGACACCCCGGCCCAGAATCAGGGAAAAATACCGCACGCTGACGTCATTAAGGTGCGACGCGAGGAAATAAAATAAATTCAACAAATTTTTGGGTTTTTACTGAACAAACAAATAAATAAAATGAACGAGTGACTTAAAAAAAAGAATGTGGGTGTCTTTGTAAAAACTGTTTTGATTGGCTATTATAACAGAGGTAGCGCAGAGTACCTGGCTAACTGCAGGAAGCGGTTAGCTACACAGCTAATGTAGCCATTGCAAACGCTCCGATTTTAAAACAAGGCAAAACGACTTAACAGTTATACACTTACTTGTTCGGTGTTTGTGGCTGATGCGGCAGGGATGCTTGGTACGGACCCAGGCTTCAGTGACAGTTGATGTGCAAAACCTGCCCTGTACTGTCCCAAGTTGTGGAAACATTCCTCAGGAAAATGCTTCCGACAAACATACACCGTCTTAGGTAGACTCGACGGCATATTATTGAAGTAAATAAAATTAAGCCACTGCGTCTTCAGGGGCTCTCCCGTCGGCAGTAAAAACAGACTCTTTTCTGTGTTGTCACATCCATGTACAGCGCAATTTCCATGTTTCGCTTGCTTAGGTGATGCCATGTTGTTGTGTCCTCTATGCCTCAATACAACTGGGCGGGCAATCCATACGGTGGGTGGGAATCCGGGGGGGGGGGGGGGGATCATCTCCCTTGCTGACGTAGTAAAGGGAAGAGCTTATCAACGCGCCGTTTTGACGCGCCATTCTCAAATGTTGGGCATAGGTTGGTTTACACATTATGAAATTTCTAGCCACTGGGGTGACTTAAGAAAGCCAGAGGAACTCATTTTAATGTTAAAAAACCTCAGAAAATGAAAATTTCTTGCCATGGGATCTTTAAAAAAAAAAAAACTTTACTTTCACTTTTCAGTGACTTTAGGTTTCAGTCACACATGCACACACATACACACACACACACACACACACAGGAGAACACAGGTCTCTCTCGTTACTGGCTATCTGAAAGACACACAGAGACATCTTAATAGACAGCCAGTAAATAGACACAAGTCTAACTCGTCACATTACCTGCTTGTTAAACCCGATTCCTCATCATTCACAGCTGATGCTCAACCACGCCCTCGCTGCCACACATACTTTTATTGTCTGGCAGCGAGGGCGTGGTTGAGCAAGGAGGTCCCCCAAGGAGTTTGTTATAGCGTGGTTGCAGTGTATCATTTACTGCTTTAATTTTCATGTTGGAATGATTGTTTTATGATCTGCTCATCTCTATTTCAGACTGCTGATTATGAAAATGATCCACCTCAGAGTCAGAACAGCATAATGCATCTGGACTACCAAAACCTAAATCCCAACACCAACCAATCAGATTCAGTCTATCAGACCCTCGACCCCAACACCAACCAATCAGATTCAGTATATCAGACCCTAAACCCCAACACCAACCAATCAGATTCAGTCTACCAGACCCTAGACCCTAACACCAAGCAATCAAATTCAGTCTACCAGACCCTAAATCCCACCATCAGTCAGATTCAATCTACCAGAGTATAGGCCCCAACACCAACTCAGCATATTCAATCTACCAGTGCCTAACTTCCAAAACCAACAAATATGATCAAGTTTAGTAGAGCCCAGACAACTGGACTCAGTTTATTGCAACTGAAACTGATTTCCAGTTCATTAGATTCAGTCCACTCTAAGTGTAGCCCTCTTTCTGCAAAGCTTCATATGCTGATAATCTGAATGAGAACTCAGTAAAAATAATTCACATTCACAAAAACTTTTAGCAATTAAGACAGAAAATGACAGCTACGTAAACCTTGGTATCCTGTTACAATCAAAATCTGTGCACATGTTCAGCACAGGTCCAGGGACGTGAATTCAACTCGGTTGGCTCTGAATTTTGTATTCACCAGCCATTCATCCCAGATACTAGCTGTCCAAAGATAACTCATTTTTAAAGCATATTTCTTGTGTATTAATTCACATTTTTTTTTTTGAAACTGGGTAGTGAGTACACAGTCTGTATAATATACTGTACTAAGACATGAGAAGACAGGAAATGAGTCAAGGCAATATATCTGCTTTACTAATGCAGTTTATGGGAAAATCTTGAAGTGGATTTTTATATTTGACTCATCGTTTCCTTAACCAAGAATAGATCAGTGGTATGGTTTTCAGGCCCATCACTGACGCACTTTCATAGAACACGAAACCAATTACATATTTTATTGTAGATTTCCTCCCACTGGTCATTTACCAACTCCCCCACTAGCTAGCTCTTCCCCATCACACAACAGCGACCAACTCTGAATGGTGAAGGTGACCTTGTGCTTCCTCCAGGACATGTGAAGCCACTGCACCTTTTCCAGCCCCTGCTCATGCTCCATCACAGAGCAGCTGAACAGCTCATATATCCCTGAACACAAAGATACACACAACTGGTCAGAGTCAACCTGTCAGAGAAGGGAGTAACACCATCCCTCCCACTCACACAGCACAGCCAGTTCTGTTCTCCTGAAAGTCTGGCCACCGATGGCTGTGGCAGCAACATGAATTAGATAGGAGATCGCTTGATAACACATTTTGTAACAAGTTTCCTGCTGAGCGATATTGTGCATTTTAATTGTGAAATGTGTTTGGATATAAAGCCGACTATTCATGTGTAGCATCTGTATGAACTTTTTTTGCTTTTTTAACATACATAATGAATCTTTTATGCTCCTCTTAAAAAATGTGCATTTTAGAACCATGTAGTAGTATTTTTTGCAGATTTCTTTTCATCATCTTTCAATAGTCTACTGCACTCTGTTTTTTAAAATGGATTTAGCTTCTTTTTGAACTCAGTCAATTAAAACTAAATTGTATCCACTGTAAATTACTTGAAGAGCATTCTCTTTTTGCATTAACTCTTACACACGTCATTAAATCCAACCTTTAATTTCCTGTATGTTTCTAACGCAGAAGCATCTTTTCTGTGCGGAGAGAGAAGTGTGGAAGTTTTGTGCAGTTATGAAAGTAAAATGCACACTGCAGTATTTAACACCTCATTTTCTATATTTAGCCTGTCACAACCTACATTTATGCAAATTGTCAAATAACAAAATGAAAAACGTGTCCTAAAAGTGATCTTCCATGTCAATAATTGTAACGGTCACTGACTAGAGTGATGCTGTTTCTGTGTCTTTTGGGCGTACAGTATATACCATATATTCAACAGCACCATTAAATCTAATTTCTTCTCAGTCACATGTGAATAAGCCCATTTAGACCCGTGTGATATTTTAGGCCCTGG